>NC_086444.1:8792278-8822278 GCF_028390025.1 Pseudophryne corroboree
AGTGTCTCCTCATTATCACATGTATAACAGTACAATGGTCACTCACCTTCCCAGGACTTACTCTGTAATGCCGGGTGTGATATAACAGTGTAATCACTCATCTTCCTATACAGTATGTATATCTATTGTATATAGTATTACTGATACCCAGTTACACCCATCCCAGCTGTAGTGTCTCCTCATTATCACATGTATAACAGTACAATGGTCACTCACCTTCCCAGGATTTACTCTATAATGCCGAGTGTGATATAACAGTGTAATCACTCATCTTCCTATACAGTATATATATATATATATATTGTATATAGTATTACTGATACCCAGTTACACCCATCCCAGCTGTAGTGTCTCCTCATTATCACTTGTATAACAGTACAATGGTCACTCACCTTCCCAGGACTTACTCTGTAATGCTAGGTGTGATATAACAGTGTAATCACTCATCTTCCTATACAGTATGTATATATCTATTGTATATAGTATTACTGATACCCAGTTACACCTATCCCAGCTGTAGTGTCTCCTCATTATCACATGTATAACAGTACAATGGTCACTCACTTTCCCAGGACTTACTCTGTAATGCCGGGTGTGATATAACAGTGTAATCACTCATCTTCCTATACAATATATATATCTATTATATATAGTATTACTGATACCCAGTTACACCCATCCCAGCTGTAGTGTCTCATTATTATCACATGTATAACAGTACAATGGTCACTCACCTCCCCAGGACTTACTCTGTAATGCCGGGTGTGATATAACAGTGTAATCACTCCTCTTCCTATACAGTATATATATCTATTATATATAGTATTACTGATACCCAGTTACACCCATCCCAGCTGTAGTGTCTCCTTATTATCACATGTATAACAGTACAATGGTCACTCACCTTCCCAGGACTTACTCTGTAATGCTGGGTGTGATATAACAGTGTAATCACTCATCTTCCTATACAGTATATATATCTATTATATATAGTATTACTGATACCCAGTTACACCCATCCCAGCTGTAGTGTCTCCTCATTATCACATGTATAACAGTACAATGGTCACTCACCTCCCCAGGACTTACTCTGTAATGCCGGGTGTGATATAACAGTGTAATCACTCATCTTCCTATACAGTATGTATATCTATTATATATAGTATTACTGATACCCAGTTACACCTATCCCAGCTGTAGTGTCTCCTCATTATCACATGTATAACAGTACAATGGTCACTCACCTTCCCAGGACTTACTCTATAATGCCGGGTGTGATATAACAGTGTAATCACTCATCTTCCTATACAGTATATATATATATATATATATTGTATATAGTATTACTGATACCCAGTTACACCCATCCCAGCTGTAGTGTCTCCTCATTATCACTTGTATAACAGTACAATGGTCACTCACCTTCCCAGGACTTACTCTGTAATGCTAGGTGTGATATAACAGTGTAATCACTCATCTTCCTATACAGTATGTATATATCTATTGTATATAGTATTACTGATACCCAGTTACACCCATCCCAGCTGTAGTGTCTCCTCATTATCACATGTATAACAGTACAATGGTCACTCACCTTCCCTGGACTTACTCTGTAATGCCGGGTGTGATATAACAGTGTAATCACTCATCTTCCTATACAGTATGTATATCTATTGTATATAGTATTACTGATACCCAGTTACACCCATCCCAGCTGTAGTGTCTCCTCATTATCACATGTATAACAGTACAATGGTCACTCACCTCCCCAGGACTTACTCTGTAATGCCGGGTGTGATATAACAGTGTAATCACTCATCTTCCTATACAGTATATATATCTATTATATATAGTATTACTGATACCCAGTTACACCCATCCCAGCTGTAGTGTCTCATTATTATCACATGTATAACAGTACAATGGTCACTCACCTCCCCAGGACTTACTCTGTAATGCCGGGTGTGATATAACAGTGTAATCACTCCTCTTCCTATACAGTATATATATCTATTATATATAGTGTTACTGATACCCAGTTACACCCATCCCAGCTGTAGTGTCTCCTTATTATCACATGTATAACAGTACAATGGTCACTCACCTTCCCAGGACTTACTCTGTAATGCCGGGTGTGATATAACAGTGTAATCACTCATCTTCCTATACAGTATATATATCTATTATATATAGTATTACTGATACCCAGTTACACCCATCCCAGCTGTAGTGTCTCCTCATTATCACATGTATAACAGTACAATGGTCACTCACCTCCCCAGGACTTACTCTGTAATGCCGGGTGTGATATAACAGTGTAATCACTCATCTTCCTATACAGTATGTATATCTATTATATATAGTATTACTGATACCCAGTTACACCTATCCCAGCTGTAGTGTCTCCTCATTATCACATGTATAACAGTACAATGGTCACTCACCTCCCCAGGACTTACTCTGTAATGCCGGGTGTGATATAACAGTGTAATCACTCATCTTCCTATACAGTATATATATCTATTATATATAGTATTACTGATACCCAGTTACACCCATCCCAGCTGTAGTGTCTCATTATTATCACATGTATAACAGTACAATGGTCACTCACCTCCCCAGGACTTACTCTGTAATGCCGGGTGTGATATAACAGTGTAATCACTCCTCTTCCTATACAGTATATATATCTATTATATATAGTATTACTGATACCCAGTTACACCCATCCCAGCTGTAGTGTCTCCTTATTATCACATGTATAACAGTACAATGGTCACTCACCTTCCCAGGACTTACTCTGTAATGCCGGGTGTGATATAACAGTGTAATCACTCATCTTCCTATACAGTATATATATCTATTATATATAGTATTACTGATACCCAGTTACACCCATCCCAGCTGTAGTGTCTCCTCATTATCACATGTATAACAGTACAATGGTCACTCACCTCCCCAGGACTTACTCTGTAATGCCGGGTGTGATATAACAGTGTAATCACTCATCTTCCTATACAGTATGTATATCTATTGTATATAGTATTACTGATACCCAGTTACACCTATCCCAGCTGTAGTGTCTCCTCATTATCACATGTATAACAGTACAATGGTAACTCACCTTCCCAGGACTTACTCTGTAACGCCGGGTGTGATATAACAGTGTAATCACTCATCTTCCTATACAGTATATATATATATATATATATATATATATCTATTGTATATAGTATTACTGATACCCAGTTACACCCATCCCAGCTGTAGTGTCTCCTCATTATCACATGTATAACAGTACAATGGTCACTCACCTTCCCAGGACTTACTCTGTAATGCCGGGTGTGATATAACAGTGTAATCACTCATCTTCCTATACAGTATATATATCTATTATATATAGTATTACTGATACCCAGTTACACCCATCCCAGCTGTAGTGTCTACTCATTATCACATGTATAACAGTACAATGGTCACTCACCTCCCCAGGACTTACTCTGTAATGCTAGGTGTGATATAACAGTGTAATCACTCATCCTCCTATACAGTATATATATCTATTGTATATAGTATTACTGATACCCAGTTACACCCATCCCAGCTGTAGTGTCTCCTCATTATCACATGTATAACAGTACAATGGTCACTCACATTCCCAGGACTTACTCTGTAATGCCGGGTGTGATATAACAGTGTAATCACTCATCTTCCTATACAGTATGTATATCTATTATATATAGTATTACTGATACCCAGTTACACCCATCCCAGCTGTAGTGTCTCCTCATTATCACATGTATAACAGTACAATGGTCACTCACCTTCCCAGGACTTACTCTGTAATGCCAGGTGTGATATAACAGTGTAATCACTCATCTTCCTATACAGTATATATATCTATTATATATAGTATTACTGATACCCAGTTACACCCATCCCAGCTGTAGTGTCTCCTCATTATCACATGTATAACAGTACAATGGTCACTCACCTTCCCAGGACTTACTCTGTAATGCTGGGTGTGATATAACAGTATAATCACTCATCCTCCTATACAGTGTATATATCTATTGTATATAGTATTACTGATACCCAGTTACACCCATCCCAGCTGTAGTGTCTCCTCATTATCACATATATAACAGTACAATGGGCACTTCCCAGGACTTACTCTGTAATACCATACAGGTGTGGTAAGACAGCGTGTCGACATTACAGAGCGGAACCATGGATACAGATGCCACAGGAAGGAGGAGTCTGGTGGTGGCATCATAGTACCTGCCCACTGTGGGTGGAGTTAATAACAGGTGGTTTGCTGACGATAAACGAGAATTCCCTATTTGGTCAGATCCGTGTGACCTAAACTCCATTCTGTGACCACGAGACGCGAAGTGGTGAAGGGTTCTAGGGAGCGTCTGGTCACAGAAATTGGTGGCATAGAAGTGGGATAATCCCAGGCGGCTTTTTGGTCACCCGATTGGTGAAGCCGAGTTACTCAGGAGAGGAGTAACTGGAGCACAGCAGAATGCACAAGATTGCGGACTTCAGCGGAATGTCTAAGGATGATCTGGAGATCGTGTGTCAGCAGAAGGGTGTGCAGATCCCTTTCAACGCATCCAGAAGTGTCATGAGGGCGGCACTCGTGAGCTCAAAGGAGTCCCGCCAGGAGGAGGTAGAGAGTGCTGAGGGCATCAGCATCGAAGAGGACAGCCCAACAGTGGACCTTCGTACGGACCTGTTGAGACCCACAAAACCCGCCCCCTCTCACAGCAACCATGTTACAGCAATCCCTAGCAGGGCCAGGATCCCAACATCCCAGGCTGGGTGGGGACATGTATAGCCTAGCAGATTGGCTAGTGGAATTGGGGGAAAGGACAATGGAGCAGAGTGCTTTATCATCATCTAGATGTGGCATGATGAGCGGACACCACAGTCCGTGGTACCACGAGAGCCATTGTCCGCTGCTGTAGGCAGATTGGGACGCATACAGTTTGCAGACAGTAATGGGACATTTATGGACATTTACAAGTTTTTGAAAGGACTTGCAAACTACATTATTTACCCAAGTCGGAGTGGGCGAGACACCTTGCATGGTGCATGGAGAGGTCTATCATGGAGTGGCCACTGAGGACTGTGGGGATTACAACAAAGTCACAAAGTCCCTCCTCCAGTGATTCTTCATCACCCCAGTGGTGATAAGAGACCACCAGTGCCATGACTGGAGAAGTAGAACTATGACTGTGGGAAAATCGGATATCTAAGGATGAACACCTCAAGCACCCCAGACTCGTGTCCCAAATCCGAGTGCTGGAGCACGGCTTGCTTGTTTAATGAGTGGAGATAAGCCTACAGACATTGTTTCCCCTGCAGTCAGTCCGATGGAGTGTGGCGAGAAACAGGTGCACTCTGCGGAGAGAGTCAAAACGGCCCCTGCACAATATGTGGAAGCACCTGCAGCCTTTCCAAATTCCCCTTCAGGGGGAAGGCCTAAGAGACACTGGGGCCTCAATCACTGTAGTGAGTCCCCACCTTATAGATCCTACTGCAGTATTGCAGGGTCACACTGCCAAGGTCACCATGGCAGATGGAACGGAGAAAGAGGTTCCCATGGCAAGAGTCTACCTGGACTGGGGAGCTGGACCAGAGTTGTGAGAAGTTGCCATCATGCATGGTCTCCCATCTGATGTGGTCCTAGCAAATTGCTCTGGGTGGTGGGATCATCACCACTTTTGCTGGCGTTATCCCCTTGAGTCAAGTTCCCCAACCACAGTTGACATCAGCTAAACATAGTAACATAGTATTTGAGGTTGAAAAGAGGCAAAATGCTCATCATGTTCAACCTGTATTCTGTATTAAGTTGAGTTGATTATAATGTACCTGCTGAAGAATGTTTTATGACTAGTTAACAACTATAAATCATGTTACACCCGGTTTATCAACGTAAATTTTTTAAATGTTATAACCTTGTATATCCTTTTCAATCAGAAATTCATCCAATCCTTTTTTAAATGCATTTACAGAGTCCGCCATTACCACTTTCCCTGGCAAGGAATTCCAAATCCCTATTGCCTTAACAGTGAAGAACCCTTTCCTCCATTACGTACGGAATTTTCTCTCCTCCAGCCTCAGCGAGTGCCCATGTGTCCTAAACAGAGTTCTTTTAATAAATAATTCCTCTGATAACTCTTTGTAATGCCCCTTTACATATTTGAGGACATTAATAATTTCTCCTCTTAGACGCCTCTTTTCCAGTGTATACATATTCAACTTAGTAAGCCTTTCCTTATAATCCAGTCCCTCTAGCCTTTTAATCAATTTAGTAGCTCACCTTTGAACCCTCTCGAGTTCACCGATATCTTTTATACAGTGGTGCCCAAAACTGAACACAATATTCCAGGTGCGGACGTACCAATGATTTGTACAGCGGCAGGATTACATCCTTGTCCCTTGTCTCAATTCCCAATTTTATGCACGCTAGCACCGTACTTGCCTTCTTTACTGCGCTTTGACATTGTATAGATTATTAAGCCTATTATCAATGAGTACCCCCAAATCTTTTTCCAAAACCGTTACCCCTAGACTTTCCCCGTTTAATACGTAGGATGCAAGTTTGTTTTAGTCCCGAAATGCATAACCTTGCATTTTTCCTGTATTGAACCTCATTCTCCATTTGGAAGTCCAGATTTCAAGTTTAGTCATTCTGCAGAGACTCCACATCTAGTTCTGAATTAATTACCCTACACAGTTTAGTATCATCTGCAAAGATTGACACACTGCTTTCCATGCCTATTTCTAGGGCATTAATAAATATGTTGAACAGTAGTGGCCCGAGTATGGACCCTTGTGGTATTCTGCTGACTACTGGTGTCCAGCTTGAGGACTTCCCGTTGACCACTACCCATCTATCCATGTACAAACAGTTTTTCCAAGGCCAAGCTTCTTTAATTTGATGATTAGTCTCCTGTGAAGCACTGTATCGAACGCTTTTGCAAAATCTAAGTATACCACATCCACTGCTTTTCCCTGGTCAAGATTGTTGCTCACTTCCTCGTACAAGTTAACTAAGTTAGTTTGATATGATCTGTCCCTCACAAACCCATGCTGGTTCTTGCTAATAATCTTAGTGGTCTGCAAATACTCCTGTATGCTATCCCTTAGAATTTCTTCCAATATTTTTCCCACTATAGATGTCAAATTAACTGGTCTGTAGTTACCCAGATGATTTTTCGATCCCTTTTTAAATAATGCCACTACCTCAGCTATACTCCAATCCTTTGGTACCATGCCTGATCTAATTGAACTATTGAAAATTAAGTATAGGGGTCTTGCTAGTTGTGACCTAAACTCCATAAGAACCCTCGGATGAAGTCCATCCAGGCCAAGTGATTTGTTAATCTTTATTTTGCTTAATCTCTCCCTGACTAATTCTTCACTTAAACAAGTATCTAACTACGAATCATTACTGTCACTAACGCTATGCACTACTCCCACCATCAGTTCTTCTCTGGTGAACATTGATGAATAAAACGTGTTCAGTAATTCCGCTTTTAATTAATCATTAATCAATACTCCTAATTCATCTTTTATTGGACCTATGTTCTCCTTTTTTAACCTTTTACTGTTTATGTATTTAAAAAACTTTTTAGGATTGGTTTTACTCTCTATAGCAATTCGCTTTTCATTTTCATGTTTAGCTGCTCTTATTGCTTTTTTGCAACTTTTATTGCATTCCTTGTAGTACTAGAATGAATCCTCCTTTCCATTAGATTTAAATGCTTTGAAAGCACGCTTCTTTTTATCGATTTCTGCCTTGACATTCTTATTAAGCCACATCGGTTTGAGTTTGGTACTCCTGCGTTTACTGCCTATGGAAATAAATTTGTGAATATTGCTATCTAGCAACCCTTTTAAAGCATCCCACATTTCTGAAGTGCTCTTACCATGAAACAATATGTCCCACTCAATGTTGTTTCATGCACATCTCAGCATACTGAAGTTAGCCTTCTTAAAGTTAAATGTTTTTGTTGATCCCTTATAACTATGTTTACTGAAACTGATGTCGAATGTGATCATATAGTGATCACTGTTACGTAAAGTCTTCCCAACTTTAGTGTTTGATATAATGTCCACATTATTAGTAATTACTAGATCTAGAGTAGTTTTGCCCCTAGTTGGGTACTGACTAATTGAGACAAGTAGTGATCCTTTAACATATTTAAGAACCTGTTGCCCCTAGCTTTAACATATGAATGGTTACTCCAATTTATATCAGGATAGTTAAAATCCCCAATCACTAGGATGTCCCCCAATTCCGCAGCCCTTTCGATTTGCAGCAAGAGTTGTTCTTCCTCATGTATGCCAATATCCGGCTGTTTGTAGCACGTGCCTAATGTATAACTAGTTTTTTTGCATCAATACCCCCACTTCAACCCATAGTGACTCCACATTATCGCCAGTCCCCTCATAAATAACCTCCTTTAAGTATGGTTTAAGAGATGGTTTAACATAAAGACATATACCTCCTCCTCTTTTGCTTGCCCTGTCCCTCCTGAAAAGAGAATACCCCTCCAAGTTCGCAACCCAGTCGTGAGAGTCATCCCACCATGTTTCTGTAATACCTATAATATCATTCTCAGCCTTTAATGCGAACAATTCCAATTCCCCCATTTTACCTGCAAGGCTTCTTGTGTTTGCAAGCATACATTTTAGTTAAGTGGTTCCCTTGTCTGCTTGTTTTTTTAAAGGTATTCTAACATGGTTTAATAGTGCCTCCCTAGAGTTACTCTTACTGACCGTCCTTCTTGTTCCCTCTCCATCCCCACCATATTTAACACGGCCCACCTTACCCTTCTCTGTGATCAATCCAATGTTTCTGCCTAAACTCTCTGCCCCAACATAAGTATTTTCCCTTATTCTACATACATCATTTTCCATATGCTGTAATGATGACACTACTCCATAACAGCCCTGCTGAGAGGAAAAGACTACAGCTGCTAGACAACTGCCAGCACAGCCAACCACAGCATCAACCAACCCAGAGGAAAAAAGATTACAGTGGCTAGATCATAACATCAACCCCGCATGCCTTTGGCCTCTGGTATGCCTATGTCCCCTAGCAAAGCAGAGGATATTGGTTCCAGCTTGTGTGATCCTGTTGGGGTGCCCATTGATGCTCCTTCCAGCAAGTTGCTGTTGACATAACATGTCCCCTGCGTGTGCACAGTAGATCGGGGAAGACACGCAGCATCCCTGTGGTGGATGCCACATGGGATCCAGAGTCTGGTGGTCTGGCTGCCATCATCATGGTCCAGGTAGCAGACAAGGAGGTAAGAGCAGACCTATGTGACAGGGTAGGTTTCCTGAGTTATAGGTCAACAGAGGACGATTGGAGGACAGGTCTGACAGCACTGACATATGCCGGATAGGAATGACAGAAGTACAGTGCTTGCAGCACCATGTGGGAGGAGACATGGGTAGGCCCAAAGCATAAGTGACCAGAAGCTGTCTCCGGCCCACATCACCCTGACCTTAGAACCTATGGTCATACAGACATGTTGTCAGCGACCTTAGTTCTGTAGTGATGTCCCTTACAGAGGTGACTAGGAAGGGCATTCCCAAGTCAGTGGACTTCGCACCCACTTGTGAGTTGGCATTCCAGTCTTTAAAGGAGGCTCTGATACCTGCTCCAGTGCAGATGGCACACATTCTTGACCAGGATGTTGTGGTACAAACTACTGCGCCACAGCACGGACTGGGAGCAGTACTGAGCCAGAAAGAGCCATATGGGCAGGAGCACCCTGTAGCCTGTTTACTGCTATGGTGGGAGGTGGGGTATGCCACAATTGGGACACCATGGGTGGCAGTTGTGTGTATATTGGACACATTTTGGCACTTTTGGTGCAATTCGCCCCCTACAGTGGTGACTTACTACCCACCTGTTAGGTGATACAAACAAAGAAAAAGTTCCTGTGCACTGAAAAACAGGGTAGATGACACTTTATATTAGGTATCTGTGGATGTAAAGCCCATCTAATGAAATCTCTTTATTAGAACAAATCCAGAGTGTCCCAATTAGATCAATTGTGGTAACAGTCAATTTCCAAGATTTTTTAAAACAAATTCTTATGCCGATATCTCTCAATCGTAGCAAATAAAAAAATATCCCAGTAAAATAAATTAACAGTCAAATTTCAAGAGTTTCATAATTCTCTTATCTGGTCTACTCCTGAATCCTCCAACCAGTGGAAATGGCAAATTATATTAAAACTTGTAGTCAGTTGTCCCCACAGTTTTCAATTCTCTGTCAATGTCCTCAATTAAGGTACATGCAAGACAAATAATGAGGGATCATAATGCAGATTTATACAAGTTTATTTATAACAAGTTTACAGTTAAAAGAATCAGCATGCGTATCCAAAGTGACTTTCTGAGGAAGGCACAGTCTATAGCATATAGGGGTAATTATGAAGCTTCCCCTATCAAGCTGTACCTTCACCGAGTTCTGGGCAGCAGTAAACACCAACTCGTTTCAACCGGTAGGGTCTTTGTCAAGGTGTACAAATGTTTGGAGGACCAGATATTTAAAGACAGGATTGAACACACCCACTTCCTGTTACAGTGGGCAGGATTACATCAACAATATACATTAAAAATACAGTTCATGAATATGTACATATGAAACGACCTTAATCATCATACAGTATATTACATTTATATAGAGCCATATAGTTGATAACGATGCCTCAAGGAAATCCCTTAACAGGGAAATGGCACCTTAATTGCCGTGCGTTCCAACCGCTGGAACGCATGGCGTAACTTCCGGTTCTGCCGGAAATGACATCATGGGTAGCTAATTGGATAGGGGGAGTGGTGAATGTGTTGCACACTGCTCCCTCTTCTGCTGGATGTGGCATTAACAGTTTTACCCGGCGCCATGTTGGATAAGGGCTGCATATTGAACACACTATATTCCGCTTGAGTTGACACCCTTTGTAACAGGGAAACATACACAAACAAACACTACAGCAGTCAATATTTAGAGGGAGTTGTTTTAAGTTTCCACTGACCAAACAGCTAGGGTATTAATAGTCATGTGTTCCAGTTACTGGAGAGCATAACGGGACGTGGACCACACTTCCGGTTCAACCGGAAGTGAAAGGATCATAAACAAAGGGAATGGGGGAGCTGAGGAGAAGTTATAGTCTGCTCCCACATCCGAAAAATAGGTCTAAATGTAGCCACAATAATATAAAAGGGAATATAATACTTAATGTGTTGAATAAAAAGGAAATAAAATTGGAGAGGAATAAAGTGGCGTTTCATCGCTGGAATGCAAAAATAGTCACTTCCTTTCCCTAAAAACATGAACAATAAATAGTAATTTGCTAATATCTGTTTAAAACATATCTAAAGGACTAGATATAATTCCAAGTTAAAAAACAGACATCATAAAAACTAACATATCTTAAGAAATGGCACATCTTAAAAAATGACATATCTTAAAAAAAATCCCATTTTACCTCCAACCGGAAGAGGGTACAATAAATTTTTAAGTAAAAGCAAATATAAATAGAGGCTAATAAGAACCACAAGGGGATTTATAAAAACCACTTTAACTCGAAGTCAGTATTAAGACCCCAGGGGTCAAGTGTTTTTACTTCGTGAATGGCTCTCATCTCTGCTTTAGCCAGAAATTTTTCTGTCATATTTGTTCTCCAATGTCCTTCTATCTTTTTAATTCCTATTATATTTTTAATATAATTAAGGGAACATTGATGTTTGAGTGAGAAGTGTTAGGAAAGGGAATGATTAGCAAAGCCCTTTTTGATGTTTCTCAGGTGTTCTGCCCATCGTTCTCTAAGTTTTCTTGAGGTTTTTCCTATATACTGAAGACCACAAATACATTCTATAAGATAGATGCAGTTGGGACTATTACAGGTGATAAATTCATTGATTTAAAAAAATTTATTTGTAGTATTGGAGATATATTCAACAGTTTTAGTAGGTTGTTTAGTGTGGGATGTGCAAACGATACGTGAACCACACCTATGAAAGCCTTTAGTTTTAATTCTACCTGTTCTTTTTTCTGAAACGGCACTTTTAACTAATCTATTTCTTAAGTTAGGCGCTCTCCTATATACACATCTGGGTATAATTTCCTTTAAAATGGGATCTTGTTGTAGCAAATACCAGTTTTTTATAATGATGTGTTCAATGGCTTTATATTCATTATTAAAAGTAGTAATAAACGGGACCTGAGGTTTCTCCCTACACTGAGATTTTACCTTGAATGTCAAGAGGGATTCCTGTGGTGTTTCTTGAAATTTTTCTATAGCTTTCTCAATAGTAGTTCTTTCATAGCATTTAGCAAGGAGTTTTTCTTTCATCTCCTTAATTTGGTCACTAAAAACTTCCTGATTCATGCAATTCCTGCGCACCCTTTGAATTTGTCCTTTAGGGATATTTTGCAGCCATCTGGGATGATGATGACTTGTCACATGGATGTAGGAATTACTATCGGTTGGTTTTGAAAAAGTTACGTGTTACTAAAGACTCACCTTCCTTATATATTACAAGAGCTAGGAAATTTACTTCTACAGGGTTGATATTAAATGGTAATTGAATGTTATAAGGATTAATGTTAAGTGTACTGCAGAATTCCTCTAAGTTTTGCCTATCTCCTATCAAAACGAAGAGGATATCATCAATAAAGCGAATCCACAGGGAGATGTTGTCTCTTTGGGGGTTGTTGTGCCATATAACTTGATCTTCCCACCACCCCATAAATAAATTGGCGTAGGCAGGGGCACACTTCGTGCCCATTGCGGTCCCCCTTTTTTAATATAATATTGGTTATTGTACCAGAAAAAATTATTCTCCAAGATGAAAGCAATGGATTCCTTTATGAATTTTAATTTATTCTCATTTATGGTCTCATTTTTTCTAAAGAAATAATCAACTGCAGTGATACCTAACTGGTTATCTATAATAGTATACAACAAAGAAATGTCTGCTGTTACTAAAAAATGTTGATCGGTTACCTTTTGCTTTCTTTAATTGATTGATGGTATCTATAGTATCTTTAATATAGGACGGAATTTTTAATACTTCTGGTTGTAGGTGAGCATCTATAAAATGTGACAAATTAGATGATAGAGTGTCCATTACCGCAATAAGTGGATGCCCTGGGGGGGTTTATCGGGTCATTATGTATCTTAAGTAGGACGTAAATGACAGGTAAAACGGAATGTTCCCTTATGAGGTATTTTTTTCTGAATTGTCGATGGTTCCATTTTCTTCATATTTATTTACGAGTGTGATTAAGTTCTTTTCAATTATGTCAGTTGAATTACCTCTCAGTAGTCCATATGTGGTTCGATCTCCTAATTGTCTAAGGATTTCCTGATTATATTTACACATATCCATGATTACAACCCCTCCCCCTTTGTCTGCCGGTTTGATCGTGATAATTTAATTTTTTTTCCAAGCTGGTTTTAGCCTCTTTTTCTTCCTTGGTGATGTTGTAATTTGATTTCCTTTTATCATTGATATTCTCCACTTCAGCGCAGATAATCTTATTAAATGATTCTACAAAACAACCCCTACTGAAGGTTGGATTGAATGTAGATTCAGGTTTGAAAATCTTCACACCTTCATTGCTAGCAATTTTTTGACCAACGAAATACTTCTTGAGAGTCAGATTTCTAACAAATTTTTGAATGTCAACATATGTGTCAATCTTATTGAGTTTGTTGACTGGGGCAAACTTAAGCCCTTTTTATGTTTACTCAGGTTGAAGATCTTTCTAGAGGGGTCTTTTAATGATATGGGTGCTTTTTTGTTTCATGGACCGCTCTTTTAGTTTTCCCATTCCCCCTTTTTCCCCCGTACGTTCTCTTTCGTCTTTCTTTCATCTCCCTCTGTTCTCTTTCTATCTCCAGTCCAAAAAAACTTCCTTATCTAGTATTTCAAACTGATTAGATGTTGTTGTGGAATGGTGACTGGATCTATATGGGTGGGAATTTTCTTCATAACTTCATAATCTACGACGTGTAAATCTCGTATTTTTTTGTGGGTTCCAATTTTAATTTCTTTCCTAATTTTCATTTCTTTCCCAATTATTTATCTCTTCTTCATTTATTCTTCTTTGTCTTAATCCATCTCCATATGTAGATCATTTATCTATGTTTCTGAAGTGTATTCTTTTGTTATGTCATGGTATGCGAGCCCTGTGGTTGAGGGGTCTGTGAACTGGACAATAGGTGGGGGTATTATACTCATCCTGATCTATAGTAATAAGACTATCTCCTTCTTCTATACCTATTTGTTAATTTTCTTTTATGTCTCTATTATACTTATTTTGTTTCCTTGTAATAAGTTCCTTCTCTTTTCTGAAAATTTTATATTCTAGTTCCTTCTCTAAATCCTTACATTCTCTTAATTCTTGAAATGGTTCTACTAGAGCGGTTAAATCACTAATGGGCACATAAGAGCAGGAGCACCCTGTGTCCTGTTTACTGCTATGGTGAGAGGAGGGGTATGCCACAATTTGGACACCATGGGTGGCAGTTGTGTGTATATTGGACCCATTTTGGCACTTTTGGTGCAATTTGCCCCCTACAGTGGTGACTTACTACCCACCTGTTAGGTGGTTGCAACCTACCTTGTAGAAAACTGACAGACTGTTGTGATGGAAATTTGGACTTCATGTGGACTATTTGAACTTTGTGTGCCAACGAAGAAAGGCCCACTGTAATATGGAGGAACTGTCTAGGCCAGAGCCTAAAACTCCCAGTTAGTATCCCTTCACCCCAAGAGACTGCGGGACCAGTAGCCAAATCATTGGGACATGGCTCCCTGGTTTTCCCACTTGAATGGAGCAGGAGTGTGGCCGGAGACCCCATCAGCCACATATTAATGGCATCCGCAGCACTGAAGGGGTAAAACCATCTGTGCCTAGCATCATAATCAGAGAGACAAAGAGCAGTAGGCACCAATTTTGAATGTAATACTGGCGCTACACACCATATTTGAAATGTATCCCTGTTGCTGGGCGACTAGTGTTTTAATGTATTTTTACATATTGTTGCTCAGGCACGGTCTGGATGCTCTTCAGTGGCCATGGCAGTGAAGTGTTAATCCCTGGCATGCTTGGGGAGAGGGGAAGCCCCTGCAGCTGGGAACAAAGTCCCAGAGCTGCAGAGCTTTGTATGTTGGCTGCTGGCGACACGGAGCTCCACTTCCAGCACCCCCAGTATCAGCTCTGCAAAGTCAGAAAGCCACAGCAGCCGTGACGGGTGTCCCAAGCTGCTGGGCTTTAGAGGGAGAGAGCTGTACAGCACTGCAGGAGGAAGGCAAGGACCTCCATCTCCCAGTGCGCTGCACCAGGGAGAAAGGAGCCACTGCCGCCCGGTCTGATCTTCACCTAGGGGGACCGGAACATCCGGCTCCCAGTGCTGCGAGGCTGGACAGGGTGATGCACTGCAGCCCTGTATCATTGCGGTGGGACAGAGGGGGCTGAGTGCCCTATGTTTCAACTTGTGACCTGCAGGGGTATGCAAAACATAGACCCATTTTCTGGATGTTTGGGTACACCAGGCATCTCCAAGCTCCGCCTTCTGCCAGTTACCGTGCTTGGGCAAGCAACTAGTGTGGATCAGTCAACGCCACACAGGTGTGGCAAGACAGCGTGTTGATACACACAGAGCAGAACCGTGATTCCAGATCCCACGGGAAGGAGTCTGGTGGTGGCAGCATAGTACCTGCCCACTGCACAGTGGGTGGAGTCATAAACTGATTGTTACTGATGGTAAGCGGGAATCCCCTATTTGGCAAGATCCCATGTGACCTAAACTCCATTCTGTGACCACGGGACGCGAGGCGCTGAAGGCTTTCGGAATTGTCCGGTTACAGTGGACATGATAGAAACTTTCAAATATAGCAAGGGTTTTAACAAGGTCCAGGAGGGAAATATTCTCCAAATGAAGATAAATAATAGAACATGAGGACATGCACTGAAACTGGTGGGAGAGAGGTTCAGTGGAAATATGAGGAAAATTTCTTCCCAGAAAGGGTAGTGGACAAGTGGAATCGACACCCATCAGAGGTGGTAGAGGCTAAGACAGTAGAGCAATTTAAACATGCATGGGAAAGAAATAAGGATATCCTTACAAAGAAATGAGGATCAAATAGGGTTTGAGGTAACAACATGGTTAAAAAAGGGGCAGACTAGATGAGCCATGTGGTTTTTATCTACCATCAAATTCTCTGTGTCTATAGTCCAGTACACAATACAAGACAAGACAAGACAGTAGAAAAGAAGAAAAATGTGTTGTGAATATGGTTGCAAGATGACTGACAGAAGATAAACCAATGGTTGTTGAAGCGCCCCACATTTCAGGAGAGGTAAATACACCCTTTAACCAACAATGGAAAACAGGGTCACAAAGGATAGGGGGGAACTTTTAAATGAAGACCCATTTCTAGAGGTGGAGTTAGAGGATACCCAGGACATTCAAATGATGGATGGGTTACTCACAACATTATGGGAACAGAGGAAAGGACACAGAGTTTAAACACCAGGGTCCAACTTACAGTGAGCAAAGACACCAGCTACAAGCTATATAAGAAGTACAAGGATTTAGTAAAAGCCAGCAATGTGCTAAAACACGGAAAGAGAAAAATTGACAGTGGCTCCAAGGATAATTGCACCAATCACTTTAGATAGGTGCGGCCACCCTCAAGTCTTACTTCTGGTCAGTGGCCACCAACAAACAATGTTACTAGACACCGGTGCCACCATATCTATCCCACAAGATAACCGACCACACCACTCTCCTCTGTCGGCAGGAAAAGCAATACATCTTCTAAGCTTTGTATGGAATAATGTAGATACAGTGCAGCTAAACCCTCTACCAATGCAAATCGGAGCTGTATCTGCCGTTCACACATATGCATTAACCTCACTGCCTAGTGAAACATTTGTTAGGCTATGATTTTATGATCCTTAATGGGTGTATATTGGATCTGACTAACCTTTTACTACTGCAGAGTATTCCTAATGCAATATCTGAGAATGTGATTATACCAGATTCTCATGTAATTGTCACAGTAAAAGCCAATAATGAAAAATATGATATGCTTAAGGATAATGCTGAACACCCTGACAAAGATTTGGTATCACCATTACTTGAACAATTCCAGAATGCCTTTCCTAAACACAAACAGGACTATGGGAAGGTGAACAAAAAAAATCATAGTCAGTGGTCCTGATCCTCCCACGTAGAAACAGTACAATTTCCCACAGGATGCCATAAGATTAATTCAAGAAACAATTGACTCTCTCTTACAGCAGTGTGTACTTAGACCCTGTGTATCCACTAATAATGTGCCGATTTGACCAGTAAAGAAATCGGGCGCTTCCTGGTGGCTCACAATTGACTACAGCAGGCCTGGCCAACCTGTGGCTCTCCAGCTGTTGTGAAACTACACATCCCAGCATACTCTGCCACAGTTTTAACATTTACTAATAGCAAAAGTGTAGAAGGGCATGCTGGGACTTGTAGTTTCACACGAGCTGGAGAGCCACAGGTTGGCCAGGCCTGGATTACAGAAAACCCAATGGCCTTACACATAGCTGTGCACCCAGTGTGGCATCAATGCCAGACATTCTGAAAATGCTAGGCCCAGAACATAAATGATTCAGTCTTAGACACTGCAAATGGGATTTGGTCTCTGCCTCTATCTGAAGAGTGTCAATATAAATTTGCCTTCACAAGTCGATGAAAGCAATACACATATATGTGTCTGCCCCAGGGCCTTCATAGTTTTCATACTACTATGAGAGTGCAGTATGTAGATGACCTCTTACTAGAGACAGAGACAAAGGAAGATTATCTTCGGCTGCTGGGAGAACTCCTGGGCATCCTCAAAGACACAGGTTTTAAGTGTAACCCATCTATAGCTCACATTCTATGTTTCCTTCCTGGGGATCAATGTTACATCTCATGGGAGAACATTCTCAGCAGATAAAGTAAAAACCATCCTTTGTTTAACTCTTGCTTTCAGCATACCTGTACCTACACTACTGAGATCCTTCCTATGGTAGGTAAATGTCTCTAGGGCTTTCATTCCCGATTTGGCTCAAATATCTGCACGTCTCTATTCTCTCCTCAAAAAAACAAAAAGTAAAATGTAAATGGACCCCCAGTCACTCAAAAGCAGTAAAACACTAAACAAAGTACTAGCTAGTGCTTTTACCCTTGCAAACACCATTTTGCCACATTTTTCACAAACATGAAATACCTAAACTGTATCATTTTACATTCCACTCACATGTCAAAATGGTTCCTCTTCACAGATAGAAATGTCTCTAATGCCAGGTTTGCACATTGGGGGTAATTCCAAGTTGATCGCAGCAGGAAATTTTTTAGCAGTTGAGCAAAACCATGTGCACTGCAGGGGAGGCAGATATAACATGTGCAGAGAGAGTTAGATTTGGGTTGGGTGTGTTCAATCTGCAATCTAATTTGCAGTGTAAAATAAAGCAGCCAGTATTTACCCTGCACAGAAACAAAATAACCCACCCAAATCTAATTCTTTCTGCACATGTTATATCTGCCTCCCCTGCAGTGCACATGGTTTTGCCCAATTGCTAAAAAATGTCCTGCTGCGATCAACTTGGAATTACCCCCATTGTGCCTTTTTGTTGCAGGATCAGGATATAACAGTGAAAGATACTACCAGTGCATCTGTTTGCGAATATGATTCATATACTAAGGATTATCACACACGACTTACCACCAGCTGACCATGCAAAACATTTTTTTAGAGCAATGCCACAGGAGGCTACTACCCCTGAACAAACCATCCAGCTCTTTACAGATGGCTCATGTTTTTATGTACAAGGCTCACCCCATGCAGGTTTTAGTCTGTACATAATGCATCCTCAAACTACTCCACAATCTATTTTGCTCTTGCGATGTAAAGTCTGCACAGTACGTGCTGAGGTGTCAGCAGTAGCACATGCCCTTGAGCTATTACAAGACCACAAAATAAAATAGTATTATACTCTGACTCAGTATGGGTGTGTAATTATTGCCCTTTTGGCACACTCATCAGTAACCTCATCTGATGGGAGCTCTCTTATTTTTAAATATGCAGACCATCTCAAGTACATAGTCTCCCTAGCAGAGCCTAACACATGTCTCTTGGCTCTGTAAAGTCAAAGGGCATTCACCTGCATCACCACACCATGGACAAAATGAAAATGTCTGACCTTTTAGCCAAACAAGGAGCACAAAAAGGAAAGGGTTGGGGGGGTTCTGCTGCTGTGGCAGATGCCAAAAGCAAGCACAGAGCCAAAAGTGTGCCCCCTTGTGTGTCCAATGACAAAAAGGCCGGAATTGATAAATGCACCAGACATATCACATAGCCAAATGCAGGACACGGACATTGAAGAGGTCACACAGAGGTTGCGGAATGAGGAGATGGATTTAACAGAGGGAAATACATTGGCAAAACACACACCACATCTAACACTAACTGAGGACAAGGAAATACTTTTCCACAATGGGGAAGATTCAACATGGGTGGTCCCAAAAGAGTACAGAAATGATATGATATATATATCTTGTACATAAACTCCCCTCAGGTGGAGGCCAAGGGGTAGAAAAGACACAGCAGAGGCTATAGACAGTAGGTTGGTGGCCAGACTAGGAAAAGATTACAGCAACACTGTGACAACTGTGTGGTATGTGCCAAAGTTAACCCAGCACCTAGGAAGATAAATGCTCTCCTGAGAATCCAAAGAAGGAATGGTCCCTGGAATGCTCTACAAATTGACTACATAGACCCTCTGCCTGTCACAGGCAAAAATAACAAATGTGTTGGTTGTGACCTACCTGTTTTCAAACTTGGTAGATATTGTTTCCACTCAAATGAACAGTTATGTTCACAGCAAAAATTTTGGTTCATCAGAAATTCACACGTTGGAGCCTTCCAGCATCATCTGAATTAAATCAAGGTTCATATGTCACAGGTAGCGTGATGCAAATATGCCTGAAAATGCTGGGAATAAAACAAAGCTTCCATATCCCTTATCACCCTGAATCTTCAGGACAGGTGGAAAATTCCAACAGACAGATCAAAATTATAAATTTGTTGAATAAAATGTTAAGAACTAGGATAATTTGTTACCCCTACTAGCAATGGCATTAAGGGCCATACCTTCATCAGCCACAGGATTGATCCTCTTTGAATTAATGATAGGATAATGATATGACAGTCATACTTTTAGAACTACGCCCCATAGACCATAGTCTGGGCAAGAAATGGAGACCATTTTTCTTAAACAAAATAAGAATGAAAGATGCAAAAAAAAAGTGCAGGACAAATGGTTACTATAACTGTAAAATGGGCTTTTTAATCTGTCTGTTGATGACACACTGGAGCACCCACCTGTATTAATTAAGGTTACACACCTGGAACTGATAATCAAAGGCTCCTGTGGATTGGTTGTTTGACCATTAAATATCAAGTCAGCCCCATACTCACCTATACCTTCTGAAGAAACCGCAAGCCATTAACAGAAGAGAAACGCGTCAAGAGACTTTTCCTGTATTGTATAGCAATCCATTCCAGAATCTGTTTGTGCTCTATTGACTGAGGGCTCATTGTCTATCCCTGCTTTCAGCTACTGGTTGCTGCTGTAATCCCGCATCCATAAATTTTTTTGAGAAATTGTTCTTTTAAGGAGGATGAGGAATTAACAAAAAAACTGGAATAGTACTTAAAACCAATGCTCATTTGCATTAATCCAACTATTAATCTCATATAGAGAGAAAAGTGTCCTCAATTAATGTGGAGACTGAAAAAAATACAGTGACTTCTAAAACCCTATGAAATTAGAACTGGCTTCAGAGATTATGATTATAGACTTAACCAAAAAAATAGAGGAATATGAACAAACATTGATTACCACCAAAAATAAGAAACTATCTAGAGACAATCAGGATTATAGCACCAATCAAGTTAGAACATATAATAGGAAGCATAGAAACCCCTCAGGACAGCATAGAAGAGTACATTCTCGGGATAGGAATTCCTATAATAATCCAGCACATAGGAATAGAAGTAATTCATCCAGTATGATTAAATTAGATCAGCATAGGAACCATAATACAAATACTTTACGTACCTCCCCAAATTATCTACAAAGAGGAGCAAGACCAAAAGTACATTTCCAAACAAAGGGCCCTTCACAAGTATCAAATGTTTTTTTTAGAGAAGGATCTGGACCCGATCTCGAAACACTGGAACAGGTAAAGTCCACTAAGTGCAGAGTCACCAAAGAGAAATGCAGCAGATGCAGAGGATCTAGAGGAGGACATGCAAAATCTCTCAAAAGGTGCAATAAAAGATTTAGGAATAAGGGTTTATTTAATTTATCATCCAAACCATTAACTGAATGTGAGAAAGCCTTTTATTTCTAAAGGCCTTAAATTTTCACCCTTCGCAAGTCCTGATCCTTTTGACCTTTTTGTTGAATTGAATAGGTATACTAGAGACCTATGTAGACAATGTTATTTTATCAATTAAAGTTTAAAGAATATTGATGATGTCACGATACCTATTTTTTGGGATAAAGGAGATAGTGAAGCTCTGAATATGCTCCCGGAACTTGAGAATGAAAATGCAGACCCTGTGGGGTCTAAAATGATTTATGATTTTACTAAAGACTATCTAATGAAATTAAAATCAACATTCAAATCTGAATTTTATCCAATACAATCTAAAAATGGATGTATTGAAGCATTCTATTCTACCACATTGAACGACCTTAAAGATTTATGTACCAAATCGATGCCTAAAAAAGGCAACCATGATAACCTGCATCCAAATGAGCACAAGGCCCTGAATAAGCTAATGAAAGATCAGTCGATCATTTTAAAAGCAGCTGATAAGGGTGGGGGCACAGTAATTAAAGATTGGGGTGACTACCTTACTGAGGCCTACCGACAGCTAAATAATGCAAAATTCTATACGGTTTTGCAGGGCAAACCAACTTCTAGCTATTTGAGTGAACTAAAAGGTTTCATAGAATGTGCAGTGGAAAATGGAGCAATATCCATGAAGGAGTACTCATTTTTGTTTGTTCAATACTCTGTCAAGCCCACGTATTACCACTTGCCCAAGAATTAACAAAACCCTCCCACTCACATCCTGGTCATCCTATTATTTCTGGTGTTGGTTCCCTAACCATGAATCTCTCTGCTTTTGTTGATTACTTTCTACAAAGACATGTCGTGTCACTTAAGTCATATATTAAAGACTCAACTCACTTTTTGAATTTGATTAAAAGGTCAAATGGGAACACAATAATTTCTTACTAATGACCTGTGATGTTGAGTCTCTATATACTAACATCCCACCCAAAGAAGGAATTTTGGCACTTTAGTATTATTTAGATTTGGATTCTAGTTTGATCACTTCAGTACTATTTAGATTTGGATTCTAGTTTGATTGACACGAGACGGAAATACATTTTGGATGCGGTTCACTTATATTATCTCACATTTTTTTCACTTTTGATGGTGTTTATTTACAGATTATTGGTACCGCCATGGGTACCAGGTTCACACTGAGCTTTGTCAATCTTTATATGGACTGCTTTGAAGAACAATACATTTGGGGTGGCCCATTCAAGGGGAACCTGGTGCTCTATGTGCAGTACATAGATGATATTATTTTTGTCTGGGATGGTGACATCACATCAGCTTTACAATTCCTCACTTTTCTTAACACTAACTTTTGGTTTGAAGTTCGCTGGCATTATGCACAGCAGTAGTATTATCTTCCTGGATATTGCTCTTAACATTGAGAATGGTAAGCTCTCGACCTCTACCTACAAAAAAGAAGTTGATTGCAATAATTATCTAAATTACTACAGTTGCCACTACAAACCCTGTCTTGATAACATCCCCAAGAGTCAATATCTTAGACTACTGAGAAATTGCTCAAAATTTGAACAGTTCACTTTGCAAGCAGAAGCACTCACGAGTGCATTCTCTTAGCAGGGTTATCCGGAGCACATCCTTAAGGGGGGTACTGACGGGAGAGATGTGTGCTGAGCGATCTTAACACAGACCGCTCAGCACACGATGTGCTGAGCGAGGGGGACGGATGGACGGGGGGGGGGGCGCTCACTTCACACAGCGGTGAAGTGAGCGACCCGCTAGATTGAGCCTGCATGCACATTGGTGCATGCAGGGGGGGTTCCGAGTACCTGGTAACCCCCCTGATGAGCCGAATTTTCTATTTTTGAGACGGAGACACAGCTGTCTCCGTCTCAGCTAAAAGCTGCGATCGCGTACGTGATCGTGAAGCTGCAGCAGCAATGGAGAGCTACTGCACTGTATGTTGTACAGTAGCTCTCTTACAGAATGTCCGGCGGGGAGCTGCTAGCTGCACATGCTCAGCCCACAGCAGCTCCCTCCGTTCTCACGCTGCTGCCCATCGATCTGCTCCCAGCTCCTGGTGGGGAAACAATTTATGTATATATTAGTAGTTCTGTATATGTGCTTGTGTATGTATGTATGTTAGTGTATATATGTATGAATATATATATGTGTGTGTGTGTGTGTGTAATATATATATATATATAAATATATATATACACACATATAGGTATGTGTGTAACTATGTACATGTGTGTGTATATATATATATATATATATATATTTTAATATATACACACACACACACACATATACACAGACACCTCCCCCACCCCCTCACAGAAACCCCCCTCACTACATCCTGCGTTTGCCCCTGATGCAGGCTCAAGCTAGCACCGACGATAGCAATGTGCGGGGCCGCACATCGCTATCGCTGGGGGGCATACACACGGCAGATCCGTGCTTAAAATTTAAGCTTAGATTTTAAACACGGATCTCTCCGTGTGTACCCCCCTTTAGAGCTGCATTCGAGGATGTTTGCTTGAAAGATAGAGAAGCACTCCTGTGCAAAACCATATCAGTAGAAACTTCAATATTATCCACAGATCATGAATACATTCCCACTTTTGTTTCTAAATATAATTCCTATTCTAAGGACATTAAAAAGGTTATCAAAAAGAATTTTCCCATCTTAAAAGCAGACAAGATATTGTCTACCTGTCTGGATGAAGAACCCAAAATTGTCTTTAAAAAGAATAGGAGGCTTCAAAGCTTTTTGGCACCTACCATTTTATAAAAGATCGTAAAATGGCTTTAAGTAATTCTTTCTGGATGAACAAGCTTTAGAACATTAAGGGTTGTTTTAAATGTGGCAGAGTTAGCTGTATTACTTGTAATTTTTTATTAAATAAAAGTACCCAATTCTGTTCCACTGCCCTGGGGCTGACATTTGATATAACCACTCATATTAACAGTTTGAAGGAAAAGAGTGTACTGGCGCTGGTTAATGTTACTCCAATATTAATAAACAAATGTGGATAGATTAAAATGAGTGAACAATATAATTACTAGACAATATGTGTATCATAACACTAAAAAACATATAATTTGGGCATTTTGGACTGAGAGCAAAATGTAAAACAGCTGCTAGTGTGTATCCACATGGGATCCCGGACTGAGAGAATATAGTTCCCTGGGGAATAATGATGTTAAATACAGCTGGTGTTACCCACCATGGCAATGGAGACTTCCAGGTGCTTGAGAATTAACAGCAGGCAAGCTGTGATGATTATGCAAAGGCCTGGTCTCTCTGATCAGTGCTGTAATAATGCAGTCCCACAGAGAAAGTTCCAAAAGCAAGGAATGAATTTAAAAGTCCATATCTGGATCCTCATTAAGTGGAGCACATATAGTGATGGCAGCTTGACACTTAACGCGTTTCCCTAGGCGCGGTCGCCTAGCTTCATGATGAATATCAGGTCAGCCACATACTCACCTATACCTTCTGAAGAAACCGCTAGCCATTAACAGCGGAAGAAGCGCATCAAGGGACTTCTCCTGTACTATTCAGTGATCCATTCCGGAACCCGCTAGTGTTCTATTGACTGCGGGCTCACTGCCTATCCCCGCTTTCAGCTACTGGGTGCTGCTGTAATCCTGCGTCCATATACTAGAGAGATGGATGATACATTGGTACCAGCATATCTACCTCCGTGCTGGAGGCGCTTTGGCAGCTCATTTCCATTCAGCACAGCCGGGTGTATATCTGCGCGGACAGCAGGTGTACACGGGAATCCACCGCCGAATTGCATCATCAGGAGTTTGTGCTGAGGAACCCCCATCAGCAGTGAGCATTATCCTACCAACTAGGGGAGGATATTATACCCCATTGACTGCAGTCTTATTGTTTAATCCTCCTGTTTAAGAACCTGCAGGCTTATTATAACGGATGCTTACCAATGTCTCATTAGCATTGAACTGGTACACCGGATTTAAAAAGGACTGGTTTCTAATCTATATACAGGAGCTTTATTGAGCAACCTGGCTATTGCATAGCATTTTTATGTATTCTTATCAGTATTTTCATATGTAAAGTAAAAAACGTTATTATTATTTTCTACTTAAATATTTTTGCGCTCTCATTATTTTTCACCAAATGGGTACATGCCAATCAAATTAAACTGCACAAAGGAAAGGGTTCAACTGAGTAAGTCTTCTCTTTTTCCTTATTGTCTGCTGTTCTATCCTTATTGTTTAGCATCCAGAGCACAATTGAGATCAACATTTCAATTACAGTGGAAACAAATCTAATCCATTGTAAAGAGGTAGAATCCATTCTCCTTCCAGTGTCTGTGTAAGGCACAACTGGGGAACAGGCATCCTTTTGGGGTTAAGCAGATAAAGAAATGAAAGCCCGGGATACTGGAAATGCAGAAAACTCACCACATTACAGAGGTAGAGTACATGTTTTTCTAAATTGATCCTTATTGGTGAATCACGCAAAAGTTACAGACACAGGAACCTGGACATATGGTTTCATCATCCCCATTCCCATGATGGAAATCCACCCACACTAAAAAGAAGATATGTTCCTGGGAGCATCACACTGAATGTATCCCAGGAATTAAACCCTACTCCATCAATTACCACAATAACAAAGGGGAAAATACTGCCATCTACTACACCAGTTGAATGCCCACAAACAAGTGAAGGACCCACCAGTTGTCTTACAGCCACCTCCATTCCTGGTTTCTTGATAAACAATGTACAATAAATACATGTGGCAGTAGTCCTGAAACTATCAAAAAAGGCAGAATTTAGTTATCGTATAACCAGTAATGTTTCTTTGTTACTTTTCACAAGAGCAGAACTCAAACACCCTTACACAGTATAGGCTATCCCTCACTAAATAAGTATTTTTAGATCAAGGAATTTGAAAAGTTTAGATGGGATCATTGGATCCATCCCTGGACTGTTTGGCTCTGGGATGTCAATTTGGAAAAGGGCTGATTAAGAAGTAATCTGCAGATACATAGGCAATTTTGAGGAGAGGGAAGGACAATAAAGAAAAAAAACTGTCTATAACATGCACGATACAGCAAGATTGTTTTCAGAGACACAAGCCAAGAAAAATGAAATAACTGAGCTCAACAACAGAAAAGCAAGACAAAATTATGTAGTTAAAGAGATAATATGCATCGCATATGATAATTTATGTCCTCAACAAAATCACACACGTAATTAGAGACATACAATCTGGTAGAATTGGCACTGCTCACAATCTGACATTGGGCAAGGGGGAAATACCCCAAGAGATGGTTGAATGCAGACCCTTGCTTATCTCTAAAAAAATGTAGTCTTGGCTCTGTGACCCCACACCATTGCTACAACAAGCAGCAACCTTCTGCAGTCAACTATATCCTGTATGTTTCCTTTACCAATTCTCTACCCATGCTCGACGCAAGCAAGTCTTTCTTTGACAAACAGTCTACTGTCAATTACATTAAAAAAGCAGCAGAACCTAACAAAACTACTGGTCCAAGTGAAAGACACCTGGAAAGTGCCACATACAGCTTGCTGTGCAGTCAAAGGTAATCAGTACTTTTTTTGAAATTGACACACCAATCTGTGGCCTGGTATCAAGTAAACCAAGCATCTTGCTCACAGACATAAATGAACTTACCTTCATTCACAGCAAAGCTGTGGGAGGACCCAGACACAGTGCAAAGCAACAAACGTCAACCAACTATACAGGCAGAGACATTGCATGTCCACTAGAGCAAGCAAAACGGAGAATGGATAGTGTAATGGTTAGCATTACTGCCTCACAGCACTAAGGTCATGGGTTTGATTCTCACCATGGCCCTAACTGTGTGGAGTTTGTATATTCTCCCTGTACTTGCATGAGTTTTCTCCAGGTAGTCCAGTTTCCTCCCACAATCCAAAAATATACTGGTAGGTTAATTGGATCCCAACAAAATTAACCCTAGCGTGAATGTGTGTGCTTGTACATGTGGTAGGGAATATAGATTGTAAGCTCCTCTGGGGCAGGGACTGATGTGAATGATCAAATATTCTCGGTAAAGCGCTCTGGAATATGGGTGCACTATATAAATAACTGATAATAAATAATAATAAATAAACAGTTACGGTTACGTACAACATGAATGGATAGCACTGCAGATCACAAATCATGGGTATTTCTTGTATGGGGAAAGTAGTGTCCAGCACCAAACCCAGATTTCTGCTTCAGTCCACATGAGTATACCACCATAGGTCATAGTTATCACCCCAATGCCTAGTTATGAAGAGGACATAAATATATGCATAGAAATATTGAAAGTAAACCAGAAATCTCTAACCTTGGAGAAGGTGTTCAACATACTGTACACACACACACACACACACACACACACACACACACACACACACACACACACACATATATATATATATATAATTTAACCTTAGATTTATAGAAACTCTTGGATAGGAAAGACACACACATACTGTAGTTCAAATTAACAACATGGCTGAGAAGGCAAATGCAACACTAAACTAATTATTACACAATGGAAATTTTGAAATCCCCATGACTGGAGATTGGTTTAAAGGGCTTGTTAATTGGTCAGACAATCTTGCTAATCATTTTTATTACACTCATATTGTGGCTTAATAATCTTATGATGAGAACACAGTAAATTACAATAACTGCCAAATGCTAGATATAAACAATTGTTATCTTAAGGTGTGTGGCCATCATCATTAATTCTCACGGCCACAAGAGGGCGACTGTTACCATATAGGTAACTGTATAAACAAATATTATTTAGTAGTTACTAGGATTGAAGCAAATGATTAGAATTAAAATATGATTAATGTATAAATGTGAGTTTAACCCCAGTTAGGATTGTACATACTTCATAGTAAGAAATAGATGGAATAGGTTTGATTGCATAAGTTAAATGTTTAGATAATTTAGTAGCATGTCTAGTATATAACGCCTTTATCCATAGCATTAATAATGTGTAACTGCAGATGTTTATGAGCATTCAGTAGTTTTTAAAGACTATTTATTGACTAATGGCTACAGGTCTATGTGTTTGTACACGTGAATTGTGCGTGCCATTTGTAAGCATTAAGCTATTATCAAGTTGATTCACATTGTTTGCTTTCAGTAACATGTTTCCACTTTCCCCCATTGGCAGCGCTCCCACTGTGGGCCTGGGAGAGGAGGCTTCCGGCAGCAGTTTGGTTGCTATGGCAGCCACTGCGCAGCATGATGACATCAGCAGCCCGAGCCACCGGGGCTCCCACCAGCAATGGCAACCAGACTGTCCCAGGCCTGCAGAGGGAGGAGGGAACAATGGATACCTACTTAAGGTAGGTCTAATGCACCTGTAAATGTTTTGCTATGTTTACTTTGTCACCATAAAATGTACACCTTAATAATGGGACCATACTTTGAAAGAAGTGGAGCTGTACCTTTGTTCTGTATAGATAGATAGATAGATAGATAGATAGATAGATAGATAGATACAGACAGACAGACAGACAGACAGACAATGTGTAAGACTATGGTTCATTGTGTAGGAGAAAGGATTTTACTGCTTAAGTCAGAAAATATCATAAATATTACATTGGACATCACACAAACTAACAGCCATTCATAGCCATATTTACTGCTCAAATTCCCCCAAAACACCCCATGAGATCAAGCCACAAGTGTCACAATGGCCCTCTGGTTCCACGGAACAATGATGGGCAGTTTTCCCTCCACTGCAATCACTTATATATCTACTAAGTGAATGACCAATGTCTGACCTGGGTTATATTAAATACAGTTTAAAGTAAGCATGTTATGCCTGGCATAACACTAAAGTTTTATTGCAGAAATGTATCAATGAGGGAACTAGTTATATCATCAAGTTTATATGTATATACTGTATGTAGCGTACCCCTGGTCAATTTTCCTTTGCTACTTATCACGTATATGGTATAGAGAATGTGTGTCTTCACAATTTGGATTGCAAATGGTTGGGGAAATAATTACTTTGCTAGTATTTACTTATAACAAGTGTTTAGTGGGTGGGTCCACCTATGCTCACCTATGTTTGTGGTGGTATAGCCTATGTAAGGATGAAACAGATGTGGTGGCATGTAAGTGTTTTTGTTGAGGCACAAATTTGATGTGATTTGTGACTTGCAGACATTCATCATGAAACTGACCCTTAAAAAGTATTTTGTGAGTTATCCTATAATAAGAAACTCAACGAACACAGGTGTTGATAAATTCTACCATACATCATTACAACCCAAACCCTGATTCTATGCAAGTTACCTCAAAAATGATCTCATAAAGAAATTTAAGACTTTAGTCACAGCTGATCTTGACAAGTTAGAGGACACAAACCAACATCAGCACAGGCATAAAAACAGCAACAACTTGATTATTAAGAGGCACAGACACTGACCGAACTGGAACAGAACAAACACATAGTGATCAAACCCGCAGACAAGGGTAGTGACAAAATGGTTTTAG
>NC_086444.1:9747278-9813476 GCF_028390025.1 Pseudophryne corroboree
AGTGTTATAAAAAAAGTCGATGCCGTCATTTATAGGAAGGATATTGAGATTAAGTTTAGAAATAATGCGCCTTTGATCCAATTTTGATTACAGCACCCGGTCTTCCTGGGTAGTTTCCTAACCCTATACTGGCCGGGCCAACAGTGCTTGGCTTCCAAGATCGGACGAATTTGGGCATATCCTGTGTGGTATGGCTGTAAATTAGGATCTAGGCTGCAAAGATAGAGAAAGTGACTAGAAGTTGGAGATTCCCTAAAACAGTGCTCCAACATTCAGAAAAGGAAAAAGAAAAAGGCATGTTGATTTAAAAGAGATACTGAGGATTGTAGGCTTACGTTCATAAAAAAGGAGCTATTTCATAATTTTCGTTGAGTCCGTCTGGGTGGAGTGATTTCATTTCATATATCCAGAACATCTCTCGTCTTGATAGGAGGTTGGATAGGTCCCCCCCTCTTTCTCCGAGTGTGACTAGTTCTATGCCTTTAAAAGTAAGTTCCTCAGGATTGGAGCCGTGTTGTTGCAGGAAATGTCTTGATACGGCATGCGTTTGAACCTTATTCTTAATATTTCTGACATGTTCCTGTATGCGGATTTTTAGTGGCCTCTTTGTCTTGCCGATGTATTTAATCTTACAGGGACATTCCAGGAGATAAATTACTGATGATACATTGCAATTAATAAAATGCTTGATCCTGTGTTCTTGAATGTTTTCCTGTTAGGATTCACATACTTACAAATATTACAGTGACCACACTTATAACATCCCACACACTTCGGTAGTATTCCCTTTGGGGTTTCAGGATGCCTTAGCATGCTGGGTGCAAGAAGGTCTTTCAGGTTCTGAGATTTCCTAAACACCACATGTGGTTCTTGTGGTAAATAGTCTTTGAGAATAGGGTCCATTAACAGTGTATTCCAATGTGATCTGAGTGTTTATTTGATCCGGTTGTCATGTCTATTGTAGGTGGTGATAAACCTAATAGTATCAACCTTCTCCTTAGATTTATATTCCAAAAGAATTTTCCTCTCCAAGGTCTTTACTTTACTGTTGGCTGTTTCCAAAATGTGCTCGGGATATCCTTTTTCTTTAAACCTTTCTGTGTAATTTGACAATTGTGCATCACGATCCTTCTCAGTTTTGCAGTTCCGTGCGATTCTCGTGAACTGTGAGAGGGGAATATTGTTCTTCCATCGTTTAAGATGGCTGCTTTGATAATGGACGTAACTGTTAGTATCGACATGTTTAATGAAGTTCCTTGTTACAATCTCATTTCCTAAGTGAGTCAGTACCAGATCCAGAAACTCTATTTGTTACGTACTGTCATTGGATGTGAATTTCAGATTCATGGTATTATCTGATATATAAATTTGAAAGTCTTTAAAAGAAGAGTCATCACCATCCCATATGATTAAGATATCTATATATTTTTTATAAAAAATGATATTTGACTTGAAAGGGTGGTTGGTAAAAATATATTCATTTTCCCAATAGCCCATACAAAGATTCGCGAAACTTGGCGCGAATATAGTTCCCATCGCTGTCCCACAAATCTGGAGGTAAAAATCGGTCCAAGAATTTAAAATAATTATGTTTCAAGATAAAATTCATTATTTCACGAATAAAAATCTGGTGGTCCTCCGTGATAAAAAGATCTTTATTCATAAAAAAGCGGCAAGCCTGGATTCCCCTCTCATGTTGGATACACGTATAGAGAGACTGTACATCTATCGTGACCCATCTGTAAGTATCTTTCCATTCTTGAGATTCCATTAGGTTGAGAACTGAGGTGGTCTCTTTCAGATACGCGGGTAAGTCCATAACGTATTTTCTTAGAAAGATATCCACATATTCGGACAAATGAGATGTTAAAGAGTCAATACCTGCCACGATGGGCCTCCCAGGTGGGTTAGTCATTGATTTGTGCACTTTTGGGAGGAAATAAAAGATGGGGTGACGGGGTTGGTGTTTAGGAGGTACTGGTATTCCTCCTTGGTCAATGTCTCGTTTCTAAGGCCTTTAAGGAGGATACCTCTTAGTTACTCCACAAAAGATTCCTTTGGATCCGCTGGTAATAGTGTGTAGGAGGACCTATCTCCTAGGAGTCTCTCTGCCTCCACAACATATGCCATGCGGTCCATAATCACCAGCCCCCCCCCCCCCCCCTTTGTCAGACGGTTTTAGGATGATGTCCTTGTTGTCTTGTAGTTGCTTGATTGCTTGTCTTTCTCTATTCGTGAGATTCTTCTCCTTAATGGGTTGGATCTCAGCATCGCATAGATCTCTTATTACTACAGTAGATCGTAGAAGATGCCTATGTTGTTTGCTTTAGACTCCAATGGATAAAATTTTGATACAGGTCTAAGTCCTGATTTTGATTGCTCATAATTCCGTATTGCCGCATCTTCTTTTCTTAGGAAATGACGTTTCAAAGTGAGTTTCCTGACAAATTTGTTCAAATCCACAAATACATCAAATTTGTTCATCCCTTTTGTGGGTGCAAACGATAATCCTTTATTCAAGAGAGAGATTTCATGTGTAGTTAGGTCATGGCTAGATAGATTGAAGATGCCTTTAGGTATGGATGGTCCTACTGTAGGTTCCTTCTTTTGAAGTGGCTCTTTCCTCCTACCCCCATGGCATCCTCTTCTTCTACAAATCTTTTTCGCGGTGACGCATGTTTCTCTCCTTCCTTGATGGTAGTTCTTATCGTGTCCCTGACCCTTGTGCTTGGTCCCGGGGATAAAAAAACATCCTCTCCTGTTGAACCCTCAGTTAAGCTGCTTTTTATCCATTATATCTTTGACACACAGAGTAGTTTTTATGTGTTAATTTTTATCTATTTTTTTCATTTTATATTTCAGTATATGAATTTTTATACTCTATCTTGTCCTTTTTATGTGCCCCTTAGGTTTTTAATATTTTTAAACCTGTAACACTGTTCCCCTTTTATGCATGTTTTTTATACATTGTCTGTAATAAACCCCATTTTTATTTGAAAAAAACGTAGTCCCTAGAAATATATGCCACCCATGGTCGCTTAGATCTTATTCACTGTTTTCTAATTTTTATGTATCCTGCACACGTACTAGTGCAGATTATATTTAAGACATAGCAGACGCCCTCTATACAAAAGGGAGTGGCACACGGTGACCATCAGTTCTTTAGGGTTTAGCTTCCAATTGACTTACTGTGAAAAAACTTTCTACTGTATTTTTGGCGCTGTTGGTTCATCCCATACACACACACACACATATATATATATATATATATATATATATATATACATACACATACATACACACATATTGTTAAAGAATGGAAAGCGCACTCATAAATGCATAAAAAGTAACACCTTTACTTGTAACAACTGCTTACATACATTGAAGTTAAAATTCATCAGCAACGGTATTTTCACCGCGACTCAGCCACACAGATGTTCAAATCCACGGCTCATCTCAACACCGGCTCTGTTCCCGGAGGATGACGTCACAGCGTCCACGTCAATCAGCCACGCCCAACACGTTTCGTACTACAGGTACTTCGTCAGGGGGTGTGGTTTACCCACTGTGTGTTATCCATATATACCCATTCTGGGTGTCACTCTCAATTAGAGCATAATTACCCGTAAAATAAACAATTTACATATATCATAAGTTTAACAACTTCAATATCATAAAATTTAATGGGTCAGATTAGATCATCGCCATGTCTTAACAAGTTCAATGATTCAAAGTAATTTATACAGCCTTTTAGCATTAATATTGTTCACTCTGTTTAATAAATTCAACTGAACCGCATAATGCATGGCCATGATTCCAACCTGACAGATACATCATAAAAACAGCAACAATACCAAGTTAATTAATTGAAAAATCCATCTAAGAGAGGGAAAACACCACATTGAATAAAATCCATATATACTTCCACTATATCATACCGTAACCTCAAATGTGGTAAGAGCTATGTAGGTAAAACTAAGCGTATTTTAAAATTAAGAATTTTAGAGCATGTACGAAATATCACCCATAGGGTGGAAAATCAGTGTACCACAGTAGTATAGTGAACCACCGTTCATCAAACTTTTGACAGGTGCCCAGCCCCCTTTAAAGCCCCGCCCCCTTTTAATTGTGTTTAATATAAAACGGATATCAAATGATATAAAACCGATATCAAATGATTATTGATTGGCTATTAAGAACAGAATCTGACCCTTAGACAAGCCGCATTTATATTAAATGGCCAGCTAATAGCGCTGTAATCTATACATCTTTGTAAAATGACATGTATACAATTATGTGAACCAAATGTAGGGTTTTTAGGTATTAAACATTATTGATGGGCAGTGCATTAGGAAACTAGCATTGTGTGAACCCGATGCGAATGTTTTAGAATCGGCTCAGAGGATGGGGGATGATCCATCTGCACAAATGGTCAGCGTCTGCCTACGTAATACATCTGCCACTCATTATGAAGGTTGTAGAATCCCTGGACATACAGTATGGACAACTATCTGCCATGTAACCAATATTTGGGAAATGTAATGTATACCACCAATTATGTGAACCAAATGTAGGGTTTTTAGGTATTAAACATTATTGATGGGCAGTGCATTAGGAAACTAGCATTGTGTGAACCAGATGCGAATGTTTTAGAATCGGCTCAGAGGATGGGGGATGATCCATCTGCACAAATGGTCAGCGTCTGGCTACGTAATACATCTGCCACTCATTATGAAGGCTGTAGAATCCCTGGACATATGGACAACTATTTGCCATGTAACCAATATTTGGGAAATGTAATGTATACCACCAATTATGAGGGCTGAAGTAGCTGGACAAATGGCCAGCTATTTGATATCTTTGTTAAACGTAATGTATACCACTTATGTGGTCAAACAGATGGACAGACAATTAGCCCTTATGCAAGCATTGCGGTTTGTGTTGTAATAGTGACATCTAGCGGTCAGTGTGTGAAACAGGTATAGTTTATAGATATTTGTATATTATCTTCTGATTTAAATTTAAAGGGATAGGGCATTTTTTATATTTTATAATCATGTCCGGGCATGTATTTGTATGATTTACGCATTAGAAAACTATATATTTGTATTATACAGCAATGTGGTATTATCTAATATAAGCTACGGTTTGAGCAGTTAACGGTCTCAATGTGCATTGTATAGTTACAAATATTTTTTTCAGATCAACATTTAAAATCTATAAAGTGTATGTGAAATTTACATTTATTGAACTATTTTTTGTTATCAATTGTAGTCACATATCATGTTTGAACTTAAATAATAGGAAAAAAATAAACGATTTTGATTTTATCAAATAAAACTTTATAGTACACACAAGACAAAAAATGTTTGTGTGAAGAAATTTACTTTATTTTAAGAGCAAAAAGAATGGAAACACCCACCATCAGATGTAATTTCTGGGCGGTACGTTGTGTCATCACCAAAATGGCTATATAAGAACAGGTCAGAAAGCTATGGACAACTGCTCTAAAGGCTACTTGGAAATCTGACTTTCGGTTACTGAGCTGCTCACTGCGAAAACGGTAATTATGACTTTTACTATATAAATGTTTTTTATGCACGTCCATACTTTGTGATTTTGTTTTATGCACGACCATATGGTTGGTATTGTGGTCATTTATGTTTTAAAAGATGCTGTGATAATTTATAGCACAGCGGTGGTAATTATTAATATGTTGCTGTTATTGTATCTGTTTGAATGTGTGTGTTTCTGCATCCTGTATTTTTATTATGCCATTGTTTGTTGGACCGCTATATTATTGTGTGAATTGTGTTTGTCCCTAACACATGCTGTTGTGAATTATTGCTTATGAGAGAGAACATGTTTTGTGTTTTTATACTGATTGAGTGTCAATGTGTTAATTTAGCATGTCTTAAACTACATAGCATTTTGTTTCTGTAATATTTTGGGGTTGACCGATATTATGTTGTAATACTGTGTAGGCCTATAGGATTTAAAATTATATATATATATATATATATATATATATATATATATATATTTTTTTTTAGAAGCTGCTTCTGTTTGAATGTTATAGGCACCTATTTGTGAATGTTATAGGGTGCTATTTGAATGTTACTAATAGTCGTTAGTTAGAAAGCTCTTTATATTATTGCAAACAAGTTAAAATGTGAGAGAACATGTTTTGTGTTTTTATACTGATTGAGTGTCTAGTTGTTAATTTAGCAAGTCTTAAAATACACAGTGTGTTTCTGTAATATTTTGGGATTAACCTATATTATGTTGTAATACTGTGTAGGCCTATACGATTTAAAATTATATATATTTTTTAAGAAGCTGTTTCTGTTTGAATGTTATAGGCATCTATTTGTGTATGTTATAGGGCGCTATTGAATGTTACTAATAGTACAGCGTTGTTTCTAAACTCTTATTTTGCATAATCATTGTAATTTATCATAATTAAAAAATACACTGTTTTATATTTTTCAGAAATTACTAATAAAATTTATACCAAGCCATCAACTGTCAAACATAATGCAGGTGTGTAGTTAAGTACTGTACAGTTAATTCAGTTAATTTAATGATTAAATAATTGGTTATTAAGCATTGTATGAAACCCTACTGTAAACGTATTTTATGCAACTTTTATGTAAGGTCACAACTCGCTGTAAAGTGATGCTACACACGTTCTCATAAAGCAAAAAACAAACAAACATAGTATATTAATATTTCAAACAAATATACCATATTTTTGTATTTTAATTGTTTAATATCAGTAAATGATATATATTTAAAGGTATTTCAATGTATAATACGTTAACCGTTGAAAGTTTGAAAAAGTATACGATCATTAATCCGATCGCATTATACCTTTTTTTAGAGACCTACAAACCTGGATGTTTACGATGACAATAGCAACGTTGATATTTCAGATTCTGTACCTAGCTACCAACCTCTAAACCGTAAGTTTGACAGCGACAAATTTGTTATTTATTTTTAAAAAGTTTAAAATGTTTGTACATTGCTCACAAGATTTTAATTTATTGTAAGCTTGCAAGCAGTGCCGGCCTACCTCTATGACTATTTGTAATTAAACAGTATTGTTACATCATTGTTATTTCCAATTCTAAAGCACAACAGTATTTGCTACGCTATATAGGAAAGTGTTAATAAATAAAAATAAAAAATTATAATAAAATGTAAATTTTAATTTATTATAAAATTTAATTTTTCCTGTAATTATCTATATGCAGGTTCTGTAAATAATGAGGACTACGGCTATATGGGTACATCCGACCCGACTGGTTCAGAATATGTTTTTGGGTGTGACATTAATACATTCCGGAATCATTATCCAACATACCGTGTAGAGCCAGAATTAGAGAACAGCCGGGCGCCAACATACAGCGGGGATACAGGATCAGAGAACAGCTGTGCGTAATTATTGCTGATGAAAAAATGCAGATGAAAAAAAAATAATTTTATCTTTTTAAAAGGTACTTATACTCATACTCTATTGTAGATAACCGAACTATACCGGCGGACCAATCAGACAGCCAGTGCCTCGTAAATGATGTACCAACTCCGCCACCGCAAACGCATGATCCTGAAATGGAACAAACACATTTTATACAATGTATGTTTACCAAACAAAGCTATAGATGTAAGTCTCAAACAATGTTTTTTACACACCGTCAACGTAAACATAACTATATATATCTAACTTTTTATATTTGTTTATTTTTTTATTACAGCATTTAGGCCTTCTAATGTAGCAACTTGTTACGAGCCGTCTATAACAGTGGCCGATGTGTCTGCTGAGGAGGCAAACACTGTCAGAACAGCAGTACAACAATCTGTCAATGAAAATCAACAAGTCACAACGCCCTTGAACTATCATCTAGATTTTTCTAACCCAATGTTTATGAATCAGCTGTATTGTAAAATCAAACAAACGTATGAGAGGTATGTCACGCACAACACAATGGGGCACTGGTCAAGCATCTAACCAGTCTGCAGAATGTTTAAAAAGAAAACTATGCTATTCAGACTTTACTGAGCCAAAACGACACAAGTTGACGCCGTTGCATGATATTTCAAACCTATGCAATGACGCCAACACCCGTGGGTCTGCAGAATGTCTAAAAAGAAAGCTATCCTATACAGCATGTGTAGAACCTAAAAAACGTAGGTTACAAAATGATTCTAACAAATGTAATGGCATCAATAATGGTGAAATGCCTGGTACACAACGTGCGGAAACTAAGAGGGGGTCCAGACTTTTAAAAAGTGCTGTAGGCGATATAATCACAAACAACTGTGCAAGCGGTAATGAAGACAGAGAGATTATCACGATCCCAGATACACAGGTTCATGAACATACAGTAGAATCTAGTGTTAAAATTACAGAGCCGGCAAGAGCTAAGAAATCGTGGCGCCTATCAAGAAGGCGTGTTAACAAAGAGTGTGCACAGTTGGTGCAACCAGACATAATTATAATACCGGACACACAGGCTAGCCCGATAATTATTACTGATACACAATTTATGCATAGTGATGATCCTGTAACCAGGGGTGATCAAGGCATAAATGCACAAGAATTTTATACAGAGTGTATAGAGATACAAGCCACACACGACAACCAAGGCGATTCAGCAGCTCAGAACAACATGGTCAATGTGCAGACAGCGGTTCATGATTCTGTAACAACTGAAGTGGTCGATACAGAAGCATCAGGCCTTGTTATGCTGGATGATGTTGCGACAACGTCATTTGACATATCAGGGGGGCAAAAAAACACAGTTGACAAAACCACAATGACAGAACATAATCACGAAGCGATAGAAATACAACATTATGCGTTGATAGGTAAGCTTTGGGAGGATATCAGCTGCATGGAACAGGTTGCAAATGATATGTCAATGCGATTGAAGAAGTTAATGCGCAGCGGCGATAGAGATCTGCGTATGCTTAAAAGATTTATTAAAGAATACGCTGTGGCATCGATGAAATACAGCGATCAGTCAGATGGAACATGGACATTCATAAGGGAAAATTTATTTGCAAAAAAAAAAATGACTAGATATGATTGGACGTGGATTGAAATGTGATGAAATTAAGTTATGCAGGCAGAAAATAGAAGCTGACGTAATGAGAAGTTCTGTTGTAATGGGCGTTTTGTCACGCTGTAGGAAATTAAAAGTGAAACGTGCGATAAAGCAGTTATTAAAATTGCGTAAACATAGGGTTACTGGTCGGGTGTTGGGTACACCTGTTAGTGACCATGTTGACAGCGTTGCACATTCATCAGCGCCGGCGATAGAACCCAATCATGCACCAACAGCAGTTGTTGAACAACCGGGATCACCCATAGTACCCAGGCCACCAACACCCGTTAATAACAATGCGACACACCCTGTTTTTTTAGAATCTATTGATAGATTTGAAAGACATTACCCCAATTTCAGGGCATCAGAATACCATCAGCATTTCAGGTTTGTCAATTTGGACAGGGTAACGTCATTTGTAGACGCTGTGCAGTCAATACACGAGGCTATACAGGCAATGCTCGATGATTATATGCATGAATTGGATCCTAACGGCCACTTACAGCTAAGGTTGGAGGGTGGTGGACTACATAACGCCATCTATTCACACCGTAAACCGCATGGTTCATTAGACGCCATCAGTTTTTTGAATCAGATAAACATGTTGCAAAGTAATGCTGAGGTTTTATTTGATACAGAGTTGAAATTTGTGATCTCTGTTTTCAAGAATCGTGCAGGTGGTGCCCTGACGGGGCGGAGTCTACAGAGGATGCCTCATAGCCTAATAATTGAGAAGTGTCTATGCCTTTATATGATTTTAACAACACCGGTAACAATCTGTGTCTGGCTACTAGTCTCTGCAAACTCCTGGACAAAGATAATGCTATGGACCACATGATCCATGAGAGGGCTCTAGAGCTTCATAAAGCTTTGAAACTACCTCTTGATAAAGCGCTCGGCTTTAGCAACATTGCTTTTTTAAAAAAAAAAACACTTAAGCGCGAAAATTAAAATACTTTATCACAACAATAATTCTTGGCATTATTTTTTGCACAGACAGCCAGTACGATTAAATTGTTTTCATATTATGGCATAATGACCATTTCTACGGTATATTAGATATTAAGGCATTTGTAGGAGCCCGTTTTTTCTGTACATATTGCCACACAGCGTATCACCACAGAAATAATCACACTTGCCTTTTCTTTTGTAAAGCATGCCTTAGGCAGGATTGTGTTGATACAGGAGATGCTGCTCTAAGGTGCTCCATATGTAGTGTGTTTTGCAGGTCAACTGTATGTTTAGAGGCGCACAAGTCTCTAGCCTTGTCTCACAAGATACAGTGTCTAAACAAAATCTATTGTGATAAATGTGGCAAGTTTACGACCCCCAAACACAAATGTGACGGAATGATTTGCCCCATTTGCAAGACAGTGGTTGCAGGTTTTGCGGGACATTTGTGTTACATACAAAACATAAAACCCGCGAAACCCACTAAGAATTAAATTTTTTATGATTTTGAGTGCAGCCAAGAAAACAATATTCACGTGCCAAATTACTATTACGCTCTAACACTAGTGGATGATGAATCCTGGGAGTTTAAGGGTGTTGTTTGTATTGAGGATTTTGTAAAAACATTCATGAGAGCAAAATTTGAGGGGTACACATTCATAGCCCATAATGCCGGTCGTTATGATGCGTACTTTGTTATGCAACAGCTGATTAAGGAGAAATTTAAGATCGATGTGCTGGCTCAGGGTGGTAAACTATTGTGTGTTACAGTACCAGATTTAAAGATAAGATTTATCGACTCTTTAAATTTTTTGCCCATGCGACTCCAAAGGTTCCAAAGGTCATTTTCAAATTTTTTTTTTAACACTGCCGCTAACCAAAATTACATAGGTTCTATGCCCTCAATAGAGTATTTTGGTGTACAATACATGTTAGCTGAAGATCAAGCAGAGTTTACAGAATGGTATAAAAGTGCCAAACAAGTCCCATTCAACTTTCAGGATGAACTCGCACGCTACTGTAAGGAGGATGTCATAATTTTACAAAAAGCATGTAGCTCTCTGAGAGACGCTGTTATATCTATGATGGAACAAGAATATGTAATAACGAAGAAGAAAGGTGATCTTGTTGTTGTTAAAAGACACATTGACCCCTTTCAACTGACGACCCTGGCGGCGGTCTGCATGGCGATGTAACGGTGCAAGTTTTTACCAGAAAATACCTTGGCGCTTGTACCGGGGGATAACTATCACAAAACTCAGAAGCGATTTTCAACACCGGCCATACAATGGTTGATGTACATAGAACACCAAGAAGGTATAGAAATAAGACACGCTTTACAAGGGGGTGAAAAGAAAGTTGGTAACTTTCACCTTGATGGGTAGCAACGGCGTTTGAATTCCAAGGTTGTTTTTACCACGGGTGTGGCGCATGTTACAACGGCGATGATAAAAACAAGCTGACTAAAATGACCTATGGTCAACTGCGACACAAGACGCTAGTGAGAATGAACTTTCTTAAACTATGCGGTTTTCACGTACGTGTCATTTGGGAATGCGAATGGAAAAAAATGGTAGAGTCTGATGCGAGTCTACAATCTTTACTGAAGGGTAAAGAATTACCCGAACCATTGGACCCCCGAGCAGCGCTTTACGGTGGTCGTACAAACGCCATAAAGCTGTATCACAAAGCACTGCCGGATGAACAGATTCACTACTATGATTTTACCAGTCTGTACCCTTTTGTCAACAAAACCAAAATGTACCCAATAAAACACCCACGTATAATCTATCGAAATTTTGGGGATGTTACAAAGTATTTTGGTATTGCCAAAGTAAAAGTGTATCCACCACGGGGTCTTTTTTTTCCCTGTTCTACCTGTTAAAATGCGTGGAAAACTGAGGTTTCCTTTATGTCGCACATGTGCTGAGTCTGGACAGACAGAGCCTTGTGTCCATAGCGATGTATGCAGGGCAATCACGGGTACGTGGTGTACTCCTGAGTTAAAACTGGCTGTAGACAAGGGTTACAAAGTGTGTAAAATCTATGAGGTGTGGCAATTTGATGAACGATCTGATGATTTGTTTTCAGGTTACATTAAAATGCATCTCAGGGATAAACAAGAGGATTCTGGTTATCCCGATTGGTGTACAGACTGAGAAACGCCAGGCGTATATAGAGGCCTATCAAAAAAATGAAGGTGTGTCTTTACGACCCGATCACATATAAATCAATCCCGCAAAAAGACAAATTTCAAAATTGTTTTTAAACTCCTTATGGGGAAAGTTTGGTCAACGTAATAACATGCCCAACACTTGTCTAGTGTCTGACCCCGACAAGCTTTTAGAATACGCGTTTTTACCGCACTGTGAGGTGTCTGCTTTAGACTTTATAGATGATAGTACCGCAATGCTTAATTGGAGATATGCAAAAGATCATTACTCCAAAGCTTACAATACAAATATATTTATTGCTGCGATTACAACCGCGCATGCTAGGATTGAATTGTACAAACTATTGGATAGATTACAAGAACGTTGTCTTTACCATGATACAGATTCTGTGATTTTTGTCAGCAGGCCCGGTGATTGGAATCCACCATTGGGTGATTATCTAGGTGAGCTGACTAGCGAGCTGCCAGCGGGTGCCCATATAACAGAGTTTGTCTCATCAGGCCCCAAATCATATGAATATCGTCTAAACAATGGAAAGACTAGTTTAAAAGTTAAAGGTATAACGCTCAATGTTGATAATGCGCAACACATTAACTTTGAAAGTCTGAAAGACCTGGTCTTAGATTATCCGTTAAACCCCGAAGGCGATGATCAGAAAAAAAAATTATGCTCCGTCAACCCGGTATAGTCAGATTTCAAAAGTACTGGCAGATTGAAACGTGCACGCTGCAGAAAACGCAAAAGTGTGTTTACACTAAACGGAGACTTACAGATAACTTCACAACAGTCCCGTTTGGGTATTAGGATGGATGTCCGGTTACAACACCCCTTCTCATGCATTTTAGCAGGCCCCTCCAATTCGGGTAAAAGTTATTTTGTTAAAATGTTGCTGGAAAATGCACCTACGCACATATCACATGTGCCTGATAATATTGTTTGGTTTTATGGCTGTTGGCAACCTATGTACGATCAGCTTCTGCGTGATTACCCAAGCATGCGTTTTATAGAGGGTCTACCTGAGACTTAACGACGACCAACTTTTTCCCCTTGGTAGGATTAATTTAGCGGTTGTTGATGATCTGATGGAGTCGGCTAGTAATAATTCTGAGATTGAGAAAGCATTCACAAAGTATGTACACCACAGAAACCTCAGTATCATGTACCTAGTGCAAAATGTCTTTTGCCAAGGTAAAAAGAGCAGGACGATACATCTAAACACAAAATATATGGCCCTTTTAAAAACCCACGGGATAAATTGCAGGTGACGATGCTGGCTAGACAAATGTACCCAACTAATAGTCGGTTCTTTCTGGATGCATTCCAAAATGCGACATCCACACCGTATGGCTATTTACTGGTTGATTTAAGAACCAATACGCTTGACGAATACCATTTACGAAGCGGTTTATTTCCACCGGTTGAACCGGTGGCTTATGTCATTAAAATGAGAGGCTCTAAAAAGCTATAAACGCACAACTTTTAGTCATTTGTCATAGTCCTATCAGCCGTGAACATGTCAGCCAGGATAAGCCGTAATTGGTCGCTTTTTAAAGACGCTAATAAAGGTGACACCGACCCAAAGAAGTGCTATTTTATCCAACGCTTCTAACGATTTGGTGACTTCCATTTGTGAGATAGCCCTCAACATACTTAAAGGTAAAATACCATTGTCACAAAGACAGTTGAAGTACCTTAAAAAGAAGCGGGATCTTATAAAATCTCTTTGTAATAAGAAATGCACCATTGGTAAAAAGAAACGTTTGGTGAAACAATCCGGGGGATTTATTGGGTCGTTGCTTGGTTTTGCTATTCCATTAATAACAGGACTTCTGACTAACCGCTGATGGAATACGCTGAGAAAATGTATTTGGTGCCCCAGCGACAGATAGAGCGTTTACAAAACAAACCCAATTCCGATGACATACGTAAAACAGCCACACAAGGTCTAGATGTAGAGATCGTAAACATACTACAGAATAACAATTTATCAGAATATGAAAAGGCAAAACGTTACACAGCCGCTTTGCAGAGGTATCTGGTCCTGAGTAAACAGACTGATGGTGAAATGTCAACTTTAACTCTTATCACCTGGTACAAATGTCTTTGATGAAACAATTAACCCTGCACATCCGGATGCTGCCGATGATGTTTATCATGAAATACTGAGCGGTGTTAATGCGAGGTATAAAAAAAACTGTGAAATACTATTGAATAAAATGACACGCTCTAAGCACATCACAAACTGGAATGCTAAAGGCGAGTTTCTGTATACAAGGCACATCTGTACAGGGTTCCAACATGCTGGATTCAATAAGAAGCATCACACAAAACCATAGCGTGACGAGTCATAAGATGCCGACTGGCTGGCCTGAATTTATGCGTGCTTTGTCTGAATTAAATGTGCCATCCACATTTGTTAGTAATGCGTCAACTAGAATGTACCTAGACAGTTTAAAAGCAGAGGCAAACGATGACTCTGATGTTGCTGTATCATCGCCCGCGCCACCACAAAACCTTAAGAAAAGACGTATAAATGTTTTAAGTTCACCCGGCCTAACAACGCCGCACGCCGCAGAGCCGTAGATCTGTTTCAGGAATCACCGTGGTTGACATTCTAATGTATAACTAATGTTTGTTTGTTTATTTATTTTTGTAAATTTGTGTGCTTATTTTTAGCGCTTCCGTTTTCTTTTAGACACGCCTTTTCTTGTATATATTAGTCCTGAACCGTCTTGTTTTGCTTGGTTCGCATCGTGTATCTTATTCATCACGGCCGTGGTGGCTTGTCCGATAACGTCTTTCGCTATATTACGTGCCGCGGTCTTCATATGCGGTTTAGCTAACTCTAAACCTCTCCGGAAAAGAGGAACAGCTTTTCTGAAAAGACTACGAAAAATACCGCCTAAACCGCATCCGTACGCGCTGCCGTGAAAACCTGGTAATCCATTACAGGCCTGCGTTTTATAATATTGCGCATAGAGATCCGGATTGCCATAATTTTTAACAGCGACCATCCTGTTTAGTTAATAAATTTCGTGTTTGCGACGTCTAAAGTGTAGTTTCACGATCACTTTACCAAACTTAAATGAGATGTTCTTGTTCTGGTCGTTCTTTATCTCTATGGCTACAGTGTCAAAATGCGCTTTGCACAATGGTACGTAATCGGGTTTCTCATATCGTATTGTGATCACCTCGTTGTTATATCCCTTAATTTCAACTGTGCGTAGTAGCGGTACGTAGCTATCATCTGGTGTTCGATAATGTCAGTATACACATACAGCGTATACTGGCCGCCTTTGATGTCGGCGCATGGTTTAGAAATCTTAGTTTTAGGTTGTAAACCAAGGATCGTCGTAAGTTTATTACCGGCTGTAAGATGATACAGCCGCTTACTATCGCATGTTACTACGCGTTCAAGCAGATCGTACACTAGTCTTAATCCGCCATCCAGTTTATGTCACCCTATTTCCGCATTGATTACGTCCAGTAGCGCGTCGATTGTTTTATAAAATCCGGGTTTAACGCACACGGCTGCAAATTCCACAACTGGATTGGAAAACATAACATCCTGTGTTATTTGTAACTTACAATCTTGTATATCCAAGGTATTCCACGTGTGTGGATATTGTATTTCTGTAAGAGAGACTTTCCACTCACCGCTTAAGCGTATCGACTTTGCAAGTTTTGTTGTATAGTTAGAAATTTTAATTTTGTGGAAAAGTTTCCGCTGAGGCATTGCTGGGTAAGGTTATGTAAAACGATTTGTCATCCATCGCTCGTCTTGTTTAGCGCGCGGCACGTTTTATATATCTTTTATCTCTGATGCGTCAACCCAACTGTTAAATTTTGCGGGGTACCCGCGCCACTTGACTAACGCGTATTTCTGACCGGTGACAGTCTTATGTTTTAAAATCTTTTCCACTTTGTATATTCTATTATAGTTTTTTGGCACGCTTTGTAACTCATCGGGGTAAAAACGACGGTAATTTCTTCGCCGTAGAGATCCGTCAACTTATAAAGCGGCTTTACACCTTTAGTGTTCACATTCTGTATGACAAATATTTCCTCAGAAAAATTCTGTTCATACCCTTTCTGAAATATATCCTTATATTTGGATATGCGTACATGTTCACCGATGTAAAAACGTGGTGTAATTTTCTTAGTTCTAAAGTAATCGCCGTACGTCGTCTTGAAAATTCTCAAAGCGTTAGAGGGCCCCACATCACATGGTGTACACTTAATCGTTCTATGGTATGTGTTATAGCTGTTTATGAAATCTTGTAAGACATCTATATATCTGTACATGTTCCGCGCTGTGAAATAACGCCACATCCTTGTTTTTAAAGTCCTATTGAAGCGTTCTATAATGGCCGCTTTCACTTAATTATTGGTTGTGAAATGATGTATGCCATATTTTTATAACCCTTTTTTAAAGATTTTGTTTACAAACTCTTTACCATTATCGGTTTGCAACTTCTTTGGCACACAACTCTGTTGGAATATTTTTTCAAAAGCATTAGCGACGGTTGTCGCATTCTTGGATGCTAGACCAGTCGCCCATGCTTTCTTACTGAATATATCGATGATGGTTAATATATATTTAAAACCATCATTGTACTTCGCAATGTCTATGAGCGAAACCAGATCACATTGCAATTGTTGATTTATATCCGATACGCAAATCATGTTCCTTTTATAGGTTTTTCGTGCCGGCTTATGTAATGTGTAAGCGTCTTGTACTTGAAACCATTTTTTAATTTCCGCTCTTTTGAACTTGCCTTTATTAGCCTTATAATATTTATCGACACCGCAATAACTGCCCGGCTTTAATACCGTATAATACGCCTTTTTCATAAGCTTTTTCTGGTTAGCCATTTAATATAAATGCGGCTTGTCTAAGGGTCAGATTCTGTTCTTAATTGCCAATCAATAATCATTTGATATCAGTTTTATATCATTTGAAATCAGTTTTATATTAAACACAATTAAAAGGGGGCATGGCTTTAAAGGGGGCGGGGCACCTGTCAAAAGTTTGATGAAAGGTGGTTCATTATACTACTTACCACGACATTTTGCGGGTTGCTGTGACTCAAAACTTCATGGTTATTCTTTTAAAGCGATTGAGAGGGTACAACTTGATGAAAGGAAAGGTGATTTATTAAATTTGCTCTCTAAGCAAGAAACATTTTGGATATATACATTAAATACATTTGCTCCGCAAGGCTTAAATGAGGGCTGTGATATCGTACCGTTCCTGAATGGTTAATCCCGTATGCATGTATCAAAGACTGCGCCGGTAGCAGCGGCTATGTCCCGGCTGGTGAACTCGAAATGTATATGCACGGCAGGTCACCAAGAGGTTACGGTATGATATAGTGGAAGTATAGATGAATTTTATTCAATGTGTTGTATTCCCTCTCTGATGGATTTTTCAATTAATTAACTTGGTATTGTTGCTGTTTTTATGATGTATCGTCAGGTTGGAATCATGGCCATGCATTATGCGGTTCAGTTGAATTTATTAAAGAGTGAACAATATTAATGCTAAAAGGCTATAAATTACTTTGAATCATTGAACTTGTTAAGACATGGCGATGATCTAATCTGACTCATTAAATTTTATGGTATTGAAGTTGTTAAACTTATGAGATATGTATTTTACGGGTAATTATACTCTAATTGAGCACGACACCCAGAATGGGTATATATGGTTAACACATAGTGGGTAAACCACACCCCCTGACGAAGTACCTGTAGTACGAAATGCATTGGGCATGGCTGATTGACGTGGACGCTGTGACGTCATCTTCCGGGAACAGAGCCGGTGTTGAGACGAGCCGTGGATTTGAACATCTGAGTGGCTGAGTCGTGGTGAAAATACCGTTGCTGATGAATTTTAACTTCAATGTATGTAAGCAGTTGTTACAAGTAAAGGTGTTACTTTTTATGCATTTATGAGTGCGCTCTCCATTCTTTAACAGTTTTTACTAACACTCCAGTGGCGTGGAGAGGATTTGAAGCAGCACTCAATTGGAAACTAACTCTGGATAACAACAGATCCTGTTGCACAATACTGAACTTTGTGGGGGAAAAAAAAAAAAATATATATATATATATATATATATACATACATACATACATACATACACACACACACACACGTTGTGCTCATAAGTATATATACCCTAGCAGAATTTGGGATTTTCTTCCCATTTGTCAGAGAATATGAGTGATAACTCAAACTTTTCTTTCACTCATGGTTAGTGGTTGGGTGAAGCCATTTATACCCCTTTCACACCAGAAATGCAGGGACAAAACCCGGGAATTCTGCAAGGGGCTCATGCAGGGACATTCCCGGGTTGGCACCTTTCACACCAGCATTTTTTGCCAGGACATCCCGGGTCGGCACCTTTCCTACTGAACCCGGGATGGCCCTGCATTTTCTGAGAATGGGCGTCTCAGAAAAAACACAAGACCAGGAAGTGCCCTGAATAACCAATCAGCAGAGGCAACCCGGGAAGGTGGGACATGTCCCTGCACCATTCACACTGTCCAGGTTCCAGGGAACATCCCGGGACCAACCCTGGTCGACTGCAGGGTTGAAATGCGGGGACAGAAATCCCGAGTTTTTGTCCCTGTACCCTTTCACACCAAGAAATTTCCCAGGTTGATGCGCGTTCATGTGTTTTAACCCGGGAAATTTTGGGCTGTGTGAAAGGGGTATTATTGTCAAACAACTGTGTTTACTCTTTTTAAATCATAATTACAACAGAAACTACCCGAATGACCCTGACCAAAAGTTTACATACCCTGAAGATTTTGGCCTGATAACATGCACACAAGTTGACACAAACTGGTTTGAATGGCTACTAAAGATAACCATCCTCACCTGTGATCTGTTTGCTTGTAATCAGTGTGTGTGTATAAAAGGTCAGGGAAATTCTGGACTCCTGAAAGACCCTTGCATCTTTCATCCAGTGCTGTACTGACGTGTCTGGATTCTGGGTCATGGGGAAAGCAAAAGAATTGTCAAAGGATCTGAGGGAAAAGGTAATTGAACTGTATAAAACAGGAAAGGGATATAAAAAATATCCAAGCAATTGAGAATGCCAATCAGCAGTGTTCAAACTCTAATTAAGAAGTGAAAAATGAGGGATTCTGTGGAAACCAAATCACGGTCAGGTAGACCAACAAAAATTTCAGCCACAACTGCAAGGAAAATTGTTTGGGATTCAAAGAAAAATCCACAAATAACTTCAGCTGAAATACAGGACTCTCTGAAAAAAAGTGGTGTGGTTGTTTCAAGATGCACAATAAGGAGGCATTTGAAGAAAAATGGGCTGCATTGTCGAGTCGCCAGAAGAAAGCCATTACTACGCAAATGCTACAAAGCATCCCGCTTACAATTCTCCAAACAGCACAGAGACAAGCCTCAAAACTTCTGGAACAGAGTAATTTGGAGTGATGAGACCAAAATTTTACTTTTTGGCCACAACCATAAACGTTACATTTGGAGAGGAGTCAACAAGGCCTATGATGAAAGGTACACCATTCCTACTGTGAAACACAGCTGGATCGCTGATGTTTTTGGGATGTGTGAGCTACAAAGGCACTGGTCAAAATTGATGGCAAGATGAATGCAGCATGTTATCAGAAAATACTGGAGGAAAATTAACACATCAGCCCGGAAGCTGTGCATGGGACATACTGGGACGTTCCAACATGACAATGATTCAAAACACAAGGCCAACTCGACCTGTCATTGGCTACAGAAGAATAAAGTGAAGGTTCTGGAGTGGCCATCTCAGTCTCCTGACCTCAATATCATTGAGCCACTCTGGGGAGATCTCAAACGTGCAGTTCATGCAAGACAGCTTAAGAATTTACAGGAACTGGAGGCTTTTTGCCAATTAGAATGGGCAGCTTTACCATCTGAGAAAATAAAGAGCCTCATCCACAACTACCACAAAAGACTTCAAACTGTCATTGATGTTAAAGGGGGCAATACACGGTATTAAGAACTGGGGTATGTAAACTTTTGATCAGGGTTATTTGGGTAGTTTCTTTTGTCATTATGATTTAAAAAGAGTAAACACAGTTGTTTGACAATAAATGGCTTCACCCAAACACTAACCATGAGTGAAAGAAAAGTTTGTGAGTTGTCATTCATATTCTCTGACAAATGGCCATAAAATCACAAATTCTGCTAGGGTATGTAAACTTATGAGCACAACTATGTGTGTGTGTGTATATATATATATATATATATATATATATATATATATATATAATTTTTTGTTATATAAATGTATGTATGTATGTATGTATGTATACTTATATCATTATAGGTTCTGCAAGATAGCTATCCAATCTGAATCATAGCATTTAAATTATAGTCCATAGCCATATTGAATTGAAGAGTAATACCTCTAGGAGGATGTTATCAATCAATGGTAAATGATTCCTTTTTCTGTACAGAAAATATTGTGAATTCGTGTGGGTTGAAAGTAAGTGAGAGTGGATTGAACTCCGAAAATTGGGATCCCATCGGTGAGGCACTGAGTAAGCAGAGGTTTGATGGCGTGGAGGTTAGCGACCTCATGTATTTATTAGTATTGAGGCATGTAGTGTGTGTGTTTTAAAAGGTAAAACGTGCAGAGGAGCGTGATTTGTGATGTTACGCTCCGACTGTGGAGCAGAGCTAGTGAATTCAACTCCCGTGATCGAAGGGCATTTAGATAACAAGTATCGATAAGCTATGCAATTGGACCGTGTGTGTGTGTGTGTGTGTGTGATACGCGGCGCAACGTGATACCATTTGCGTAATTTCACGCAATCGAGGCATCCTACACGCTGTGTTGGCATATGCAGATGTGATTTGTGTAAAGAGAAGGAAATTTTCGCTGACTCTCAGGAAATATTCCTGGTGGAACTCCATAGGGAGGTTTGGTGACGTTTCCCAAGCAGAATTCCTGTGGAAAGAAACCAAAAAGATCAGGCTTTTAACCTCCACTGAAAAAGGTGGGGTATTAATTTATTACTGTTAATACTTCATACTTCCAGTGCTAAGGGGTCTGGTAGGGTCCTCACCGGGTACATGGGGAAATCACTTCAGGAGTGGACCGTGGCACTGTCCAGAGGAGATGGAGCGGGTGAAAAGCACTCAGAGGACTTTTCACCGTCATCTTGCATTGGCCACTTAGTGCTTGTGTTTATAAAGTCCACAATGGGAGCTAAGTGTGCACGCGAGAGGTGTTCAGGAGCCAAGGTTCAGGCTGAGGAGCAGGGGCCGAAAGGGTCAGCTGGTTTTGTGATGTGTAGGAAGTATATTCCTTACACAGAGGCTTTTTTTGTAATGATTTGGTAAAAATTACGATGAATGAGTGAAATATCATTTCCAGTGATTGGTGGTTTTGATCCTGAGGTATTGCAGGTAGTATGAAAACAAATATGTTTGACCAAAGTCATAATATAAGAACGAAAACATAATAGCTGTTTGAATTCATAGCAACAATGAGGAAGTAAAAAGAGAAAGCAAGTACATAACCACCGCCATATGTGGGTGTGGAAGCAGTAACAGCCAGTATACAAACTAATATGAATTATGAATGTAACCTATAATATGTACTAATGAATGTCATAAGTTTTATTCAGGAGGAGATGGTGACCCGACTCTGTTTTCGGCCATTTCTCATGCACTCAGAGGAGTAATATCCAATAGGTTAAAGAGGAGCTGTAGCCTGCAGGGGAAGTGGCTGAGACCAGTGGAACTGGTAAGTATGGTGCCATGCAAGTACATATATAGTAAGACCCAAAAATAAAAATAAAATCAGGAAAGTATTAACACAAATGGAGAATATCCTGAATGCACATTAGTATTTCCCAGGAGGAAAGCTAACAGAAAAAGGGTAACCCCTACGGTACTTCTTTTTAACTATCACATAAGAAGTATTCACTTCTAGGAAATAGGTCATCGAGATGAGGGCAGCTAGGAATGCTCTTGCCTAGATAAGCTTGGTAAATCTTTGTTGGACCATGTACAGACCCTTAATACGGGATGAGAAGGATTAAACGAATACTTTGCATGACCTAGAAGCTTTTTTTTGTAGTACTAGAAAATTCTCTGTTAGGAAAATATCACAGGTAAACACAAATTCAGCAAATGGGAGTAACAAGAGAAGTGCAACATTACCCTTTGACATAACCTGCTGAAGTTACGATTGGGCCTCAATGATGCTAAACACTTATTTTCTCCTAGCAGCAGTGGCCCTGACTAACTTAATTGACAGATTTTGTTGTGTAAATTGAAATGTGAAATACATATATTGTACTCCCGCTCAGGAAGTACAAGGTATGTTAGATACTCCTCAAAGACTAATGTTGCATTACAGGTAGAGGAAATTATCTTGCAGATACCGGGTTCCCTATGATCTTAGGATGGACAGGACACTGGATTGATGGCTGAGGTAGTCCCAGTAGTGACACAGCAAGCACAAGCTTTAAAGGGAGGTAGACCAAGTAGTTAAGAATCAATTCCACATACTGCCCAATCCAGCTGTCATTTTAATAAAATCCTCTACACCTTTACAAAACTTTACTGTCACCAACCTCTATTCTGTTTTGTTCACTGTTTCTTCTTCATCTTTGTGTCCACAAAAGGGGGTACAATACATAGACCCGAAACTCCCAAGGTTTCATTGACAGCCTGAGTATTTTCTCCCAGACCTTGCATAGCTGCTTACTATCTTTTCAGCCAGATAGGAGATCAGTATTGATATGACTTTATTACTGTGCTCTGATACATTTGCCTTTTCACTAGTGATGAGCGGGTTCGGTTTCTCAGAAACCGAACCCCCCCGAACTTCAGCCTTTTTACACGGGTCCGAGCCATGCTCGGATTCTCCAGTGTGGCTCGGGTAAACCGAGCACGCCCGAACGTCATCATTCCGCTGTCGGATTCTAGCGAGATTCGGATTCTATATAAGCAGCCGCGCATCGCCGCCATTTTCACACGTGCATTGAGATTGATAGAGAGAGGACGTGGCTGGCGTCCTCTCCGTTATAGTCATAATAGAAAAGACTAAGAGTGACATTGTTATAATTGTGGGGAGGATTGGGGACGGGGAGCAGCTGTTAGGAGTACAGTGCAGGGTTTTGCTGATAGTAGTGAGTGTGACCACCAGTTTAATCCGTTCTCTGCCTGAAAAAAACGCTCCATACCATATCTGTGCTCAGTGTGCTGCATGATATATCTGTGCTGAGTGCACTGCTCACACTGCCTAATTGTGGGGACTGGGGAGCAGTTATAGCAGGAGTACAGTGCACAGTTTTGCTGACAGTGACCACCAGTCCAGTATACGTTTGTCTGCCTGAAAAACACTCCTGTGGTGGCTTTTTTTTTTATACTAGTAGTTTAGCAGTCTGCTGACAGTGTCCACCAGGTCCATTTATTATACAGTATATTATATATATAGCAGTACGGTAGGCCACGGCTGTACCTACCTCTGTGTCGTCACTCGTCGTCGATAAGTAATAATAGTATACTATCCATCTACATTGTATACCTGTGGTGACTTTTTTTTCTTCATACTAGTTTAGCAGTCTGCTGACAGTGTCCACCAGGTCCGTTATTATTATTCTGTATATATTATATATATATAGCAGTACGGTAGGCCACGGCTGTACCTACCTCTGTGTCGTCACTCGTCATCCATAAGTAATAATACTATACTATCCATCTACATTGTATACCTGTGGTGGCTTTTTTTTCTTCATACTAGTTTAGCAGTCTGCTTACAGTGTCCACCAGGTCCGTTATTATTATTCTGTATATATAGCAGTATGGTAGGCCACGGCTGTACCTACCTCTGTGTCGTCACTCGTCGTCCATAAGTAATAATAGTATACTATCCATCCATCTACATTGTATACCTGTGGTGGCTTTTAGTTGTGCGCAAAATATGAAGAACAAAAATGTGGAGGTTAAAAAAAATAGGGAAAGATCAAGATCCACTTCCACCTCGTGCCGAAGCTGCTGCCACTAGTCATGGCCGAGACGATGAAATGCCATCAACATCGTCTGCCAAGGCCGATGCCCAATGTCATAGTACAGAGCATGTAAAATCCAAAACACAAAAGATCAGTAAAATGACCCAAAAATCAAAATTAAAAGCGTCTGAGGAGAAGCGTAAACTTGCCAATATGCCATTTACGACACGGAGTGGCAAGGAACGGCTGAGGCCCTGGCCTATGTTCATGGCTAGTGGTTCAGTTTCACATGAGGATGGAAGCACTCAGCCTCTCGCTAGAAAAATGAAAAGACTTAAGCTGGCAAAAGCACAGCAAAGAACTGTGCGTTCTTCGAAATCACAAATCCCCGAGGAGAGTCTGATTGTGTCGGTTGCGATGCCTGACCTTCCCAACACTGGACGGGAAGAGCTTGCGCCTTCCGCCATTTGCACGCCCCCTGCAAGTGCTGGAAGGAGCACCCGCAGTCCAGTTCCTGATAGTCAAATTGAAGATGTCAGTGTTGAAGTACACCAGGATGAGGATTTGGGTGTTGCTGGCGCTGGGGAGGAAATTGACAAGGAGGATTCTGATGGTGAGGTGGTTTGTTTAAGTCAGGCACCTGGGGAGACACCTGTTGTCCGTGGGAGGAATATGGCCATTGACATGCCTGGTCAAAATACAAAAAAAAACAGCTCTTCGGTGTGGAATTATTTCATAACAAATGCGGACAACAGGTGTCAAGCCGTGTGTTGCCTTTGTCAAGCTGTAATAAGTAGGGGTAAGGACGTTAACCACCTCGGAACATCCTCCCTTATACGTCACCTGCAGCGCATTCATCATAAGTCAGTGACAAGTTCATAAACTTTGGGTGACAGCGGAAGCAGTCCACTGACCACTAAATATGTAACCAAGCTCATGCAAACCACACCACCAACTCCCTCAGTGTCAATTTCCTCCTTAGACAGGAAAGCCAATAGTCCTGCAGGCCATGTCACATGCAAGTCTGACGAGTCCTCTCCTGCCTGGGATTCCTCCGATGCATCCTTGAGTGTAACGCCTACTGCTGCTGGCGCTGCTGTTGTTGCTGCAGGGAGTCGATTGTCATCCCAGAGGGGAAGTCGGAAGACCACTTGTACTACTTCCAGTAAGCAATTGACTGTCCAACAGTCCTTTGCGAGGAAGATGAAATATCACAGCAGTCATCCTGCTGCAAAGCAGATAACTGAGGCCTTGGCAGCCTGGGCGGTGAGAAACGTGGTTCCGGTATCCATCGTTACTTCAGAGGAAACTAAAGACTTGATTGAGGTACTGTGTCCCCGGTACCAAGTACCATCTAGGTTCCATTTCTCTAGGCAGGCGATACCGAGAATGTACACAGACCTCTGAAAAAGTCACCAGTGTCCTAAAAAATGCAGTTGTACCCAATGTCCACTTAACCACGGACATGTGGACAAGTGGAGCAGGGCAGACTCAGGACTACATGACTGTGACAGCCCACTGGGTAGATGTATTGCCTCCCGCTGCAAGAACAGCAGCGGCGGCACCAGTAGCAGCATCTCGCTAACGCCAACTCGTTCCTAGGCAGGCTACGCTTTGTATCACCGCTTTCCAGAATACGCACACAGCTGAAAACCTCTTACGGCAACTGAGGAAGATCATCGCAGAATGGCTTACCCCAATTGGACTCTCCTGGGGATTTGTGGCATCGGACAACGCCAGCAATATTGTGCGTGCATTACATCTGGGCAAATTCCAGCACGTCCCATGTTTTGCACATACCTTGTATTTGGTGGTGCAGAATTATTTAAAAAACGACAGGGGTGTGCAAGAGATGCTGTCGGTGGCCAGAAGAATTGCGGGCCACTTTCGGCGTACAGTCACCGCGTACAGAAGACTGGAGCACCACCAAAAACACCTGAACCTGCCCTGCCATCATCTGAAGCAAGAGGTGGTAACGAAGTGGAATTCAACCCTCTATATGCTTCAGAGGATGGAGGAGCAGCAAAAGGCCATTCAAGCCTATACATCTGCCCACAATATAGGCAAAGGAGGTGGAATGCACCTGTCTCAAGCGCAGTGGAGAATGATTTCAACGTTGTGCAAGGTTCTGCAACCTTTTGAACTTGCCACACGTGAAGTCAGTTCAGACACTGCCAGCCTGAGTCAGGTCATTCCCCTCATCAGGCTTTTGCAGAAGAAGCTGGAGGCATTGAAGGAGGAGCTAAAACAGAGCGATTCCGCTAGGCATGTGGGACTTGTGGATGGAGCAATTCATTCGCTTAACCAGGATTCACGGGTGGTCAATCTGTTGAAATCAGAGCACTACATTTTGGCCACCGTGCTCGATCCTAGATTTAAAACCTACGTTGTCACTGTATTTCCGGCAGACACAAGTCTGCAGAGGTTCAAAGACCTGCTGCTGAGAAAATTGTCAAGTCAAGCGGAACGCGACCCGTCAACAGCTCCTCCTACACATTCTCCCGCAACTGGGGGTGCGAGGAAAAGGCTACGAATCACCTGCTGGCGGTGATGCAGGGCAGTCTGGAGCAAGTGCTGACATCTGGTCCGGACTGAAGGACCTGGCAACGATTACTGACATGTCGTCTACTGTCACTGCATATGATTCTGTCACCATTGAAAGAATGGTGGAGGATTATATGAGTGACCGCATCCAAGTAGGCACGTCAGACAGTCCGTACGTATACTGGCAGGAAAAAGAGGCAATTTGGAGGCCATTGCAGAAACTGGCTTTATTCTACCTAAGTTGCCCTCCCTCCAGTGTGTACTCCGAAAGAGTGTTTAGTGCCGCCGCTCACCTTGTCAGCAATCGGCGTACTAGGTTACTTCCAGAAAATGTGGAGAAGATGATGTTCATTAAAATGAATTATAATCAATTCCTCCGTGGAGACATTCACCAGCAGCAATTGCCTCCAGAAAGTACACGGGGACCTGAGATGGTGGATTCCAGTGGGGACGAATTAATAATCTGTGAGGAGGGGGATGTACACAGTGAAAGGGGTGATGAATCAGACGATGATGCTGAGGTGGACATCTTGCCTCCGTAGAGCCAGTTTGTGCAAGGAGAGATTGATTGCTTCTTTTTTGGTGGGGGCTCAAACCAACCAGTCATTTCAGTCACAGTCATGTGGCAGACCCTGTCGCTGAAATGATGGGTTCGTTAAAGTGTGCATGTCCTGTTTTTACAACATAAGGGTGGGTGGGAGGGCCCAAGGACAATTCCATCTTGCACCTCTTTTTTCTTTCATTTTTCTTTGCGTCATGTACTGTTTGGGGAGTATTTTTTTGAAGGTCCATCCTGCGTGACCTTGCAGTGCCACTCCTAGATAGGCCAGGTGTTTGTGTCGGCCACTTGGGTCGCTTATCTTAGTCACACAGCGACCTTGGTGCGCCTCTTTTTTTCTTTGCGTCATGTGCTGTTTGGGGAGTATTTTTTTGATGGGCCATCCTGTCTGACACTGCAGTGCCACTCCTAGATGGGCCAGGTGTTTGTGTCGGCCACTTGGGTCGCTTAGCTTAGTCACACAGCTACCTCGGTGCAAATTTTAGGACTAAAAATAATATTGTGAGGTGGGAAGAATAGACTGAAAATGAGTGGAAATTATGGTTATTGAGGTTAATAAAACTATGGGATCAAAATGACCCCCAAATTCTATGATTTAAGCTGTTTTTTAGGGTTTTTTGAAAAAAAAAAAACACACCCAAATCCAAAACACACCCGAATCCGACAAAAAAAATTTGGTGAGGTTTTGCCTAAACGCGTTCGAACCCAAAACACGGCCGCGGAACCGAACCCAAAACCCGAAAAATTTCCGGTGCACATCACTACTTTTCACTGGCGGATACTAAAAACTTTTGTTTCATCTCTTCCACAGGACACAAGGTCTCAAAAGATAAACTGCAGTTGTGAAGGACAAGGGTCAAATACTGAGGACGTAGTACTGGTACATGATTTGACAGTTCATGCACCACGTGCCATATCGGTCCTTCAAAATTCTGCCCAAACCTGGTATGTCTCATCAGCATGAGGGAGCTGTCACTGATGACATCAGTATATTACTGCATGTGCCTTGTAATGCACAAAGGTTGGAGGATGAGAATACTGTGAAAGAAAATTTTGTATGGACACTGATGCGCATGATTGTATGCAATATCTGAATCAGACTTTTACTATGAGACCAGACATAAGTGACAGCCCGTCAGTGAATGCAGACCTGACTTTTTTTCTAGACTGACTGTAGTTACGACAGACAGACAAACTTATACACAGGATATACTGTTGTAGATGACCGAGGTAATATTGAAAGCTGAAACCTTTGGGCAGACCGCATGCAGCACTGGTTGCTGAGCTGGTCTCACTGACCAGGGCATGAGAGTTGGCAGAAGATATGTCAGCCAATATATAAACCGACTCTAAACATGTTTTTGGAGTGATGCTTATGGTACTCTACATTGCAAACACACAACAATTAAATTAAGATGCACATTTGTGTTCCCTACAGGAAAAGGAGGTCTGTAAGGTGAAAAGGTATGGTAAGGAGTCCTCAGGACTCTGTAGAGATGGACCAGGTAAGCCAGCAGCCCCCAGGGCATATCTCCCAAGCCTAGCTGAGGTGGCACATGGTCTGACTCATCTGGGCAAGGAAGGTATGTGCAAATTGGTAAGAGCTTACTTGCGTGTACCAGGGTTCTCTTCTCAGGCGAGCAGGAAAGCAATGACCTGTCTTACTTGCATGAGGAAGAAAATCTGGTAGTACCAACAAGGCCATCCCATGCTCTTACTGCAGACGGACCTTTTCAGGTAATACAAATAGACTTCGTACAGTTAACACCCTGTAGGACTTTGTACTATGTATTGATGTGCACTGATGTTTTCTCAAACTGGGTAAAGGCATTCCCTGCTGCTACAAATACTGCTGTGTTTACCACAAAGAAAATTGTGCAGATATGGTATCCCTAGGATTAGGAGCAAAGTGATGGCTGAAACTGGACTATTGTGGTAAGACACTGCCACTAGTGTTATGCAGCATCGGAACCACTCCCAGATTCCCACTTAACGAATCATTCTAGTTGAAATTTTTGTTTTGTGGATTTTTTCTGGAAGACAACCTCATGTCATGATCGATCCACACCATGATCTGAAATACACTAATGAGGTGACAGTACAGTACCTTATCGAGATGAGCCAGCATTTGAGAACTTAGCAAAAGAACTTGAAACTGTTGATTCCTGGTATGCCAACTACTTGGTTGTGAACCAAGAGACTGTGTGATTATTCTTACGCTCAGGTTGCCTAATAGACAAGTGGGAAGGACCGTACCAAGTTTTGTTGACAGCACGATTTCAGTGAAAGTAGTTGAGAGAGAGACTTGGGTCCCCGATTCCCATTGCAAGAAGGTCGTTAGTCCGGAAGGAACTCGTAAAGGGAGTGAAATCACAGAAATATCACTCGAGAATCTGTTCCACAAAGACTAAGAGGTGACACTGTTAATACCTGAGCATACTAAAGGATTACAAAAAGACCAGTCGTTGTAATGGATTTGCTATAAGCAAGATTTGTTTTGTTTTATCTTTTGACAAACATTTATTTTTTCAGGACATTCTATTTTTGTGAGGTTTCCTGAGGAGTCGAGTGTGGGACGGGAACTGGTTCTGGAGAAAGGAGTGATGTCTTTATAGGATCCCAGGATCAGCATATCACTTTGTTTAAAGCCATAGTAAATCAAAGGTCTAGTAGCTATGGAGTTCGGAAGCAAAGTGATAGGATATTGTCTGAGGAATACTGTATTTTGTAGTTACTGCGACCCTATAATTGATGATGAGTGCATCCAAAGAGGTCAGTCTAGCAACAAGGCAGCATTTGACAGTCATCCCTTGAGTGATCATTTATTAGTGTGTAAGGTTTTAAATTAAACGGAATGTTGGATGTGCTCACAGGAACCTCTAAAACAAAATGATGCGGGATTAGTGCCATATCCATTAAAATAAGCTGAGGTACTTGGCAAACGGTAAACAAGGAATATAATATAACTAGACCCCCTAGTCTTAAGATCCACCAGTACCATAAATAAATCCCTGGTATGTTTAAATCTCACCAATTTCAGGAAATTGTTTAAATCTCACCAATTTCAGGAAATTGGGAGGTAATCTGGAATAATCAGACAATGGCTTATTCACACATAGCAGATAAAGAGCTCATTAATACCATGACTGTACAAAAGATTGTTACATGTGGAAGTAAAGTGTATGAGTGCCTCTCCCCAAACTTCGAAGGTTTATGCTATCTAGGAAGGAAACCACCTGAAATAATAACCCTAGTTCAATGATTAAACAGATTTGGTATGCAACCCAGAAATTGAAACAATGTTCAGGGAGTGAGATATATATCTATCTCTCTCTCTCATATATATATATATATATATATATATATATATATATAAAAATATATATATATATATATATATATATATATATAATCTCTCTCTCTATATATATCTATATCTATCTATCTATCTATCTATATATATATCTCAAAAGGTAGGCGGCACTCACGGACTTTTCAAAAATCAAGAACAGACGTGACCATGTTGCTGCCAGAACAGGGTCACATCTGCTCTTGATTTTTGAAAAGTCAGTGAGTGCCACCTACCTTTCGGGATAGGTTTGCCTCTTGAAGCTCAGGAGGGCACCAGGAAAGTTGTGCATTCTATTATATTGGGAGTGCCAAATATCTCCATCTGATATATAAAACTAATCCTGTGTCAACTGTAAAAAATAAGATCGATGTGACTCTTTAAAAGGGGCTTAGCACAAAGATGGATTACAGAGGATTTAGCACAATATTTTACGGTTGAACATCCACGATGCACGATCATATATTTGTTGCCGAAAATCCACAAAACACTTAGGAACCCTCCAGGATGGCCTATAATTGCCGTAGAAGGTTCTTTACTCCGACCATTGGCTATTTTTTTGGATAGCGTATTACAACCTATGGTCCATTTGATTCCCAGTTATCTGAAAGAGACCAGTGACTTTTTGCAATGTGTGTCGGACATCCAGGTGACCAGTGGAACCCTACTGGCGACCCTTGATGTCTGCTCGCTTTACAAAGTGATACCTCATTCAGAAAGAATGGAAGTACTAAGACGAGCATTTGAGAGAACTCCCTGTGTTGGTTACCCCACTGAATTTTTGTTGGAATTAGTTGAGTTAGTGCTTACCAATAATCACTTTTTGTACAAAAAGGATTTTTATATGCAGACCTCTGGTACTGCAATGGGGTCTAATTTGGCCTCTGCGTATGCGAACTTATTTATGGCATGGTACGAAGCTGCTCATATTTTTCCCCGATATGGGCAGAATATCATCTTTTTTTGCAGATTCATTGACGATATTTTTCTATTATGGAGAGGTACACAGGTTGAATTTGAACAAATGGTGAATGAATTAAATTTATTGGTCAGCCCTATTAGATTCACCGCCTCTTATTCATATTCAGAAATTAATTTTTTGGATGTCACCCTTATCAACACGGGGACACGGCTTACCACCACACTTTTCCGCAAACCCACTGATCGTAATCAGTTGTTACAGGCCACTAGCCATCACCCGCCTGCATTAACGGATAGTCTTCCCATTTCACAATATCTTAGGGTAATGAGATTGAACTCAGAAATGACACGCAGAAATGAGCAATGTCATGAGATCACTACACGATTCCAAGAGAGGTTACTATAATAAACAGCTTCGTATTTGTTTACAAAAAGCTGAACAGATCTTTTATGGGCACTAGACCTAAGAAACAACATCAGGAATGTCTAGTTTTTCCCACACAGTTTGATGGAAGTTCAGCCCAGATGAGAAAGGCATTACATCGCCACTGGCCTATCGTCCAAACAGACAATAGTCTGCTTTTTGGACAGATGGGAGTACCAATGATGGCGTACAGGAGAGGAGCCAATTTAAAACAAATCCTTATGAGACCTAGAATGTTCCCCGATGAAGAGAAGAGCAAGACCCCCTGGACCTCCTTGATGCGGGCCAAACCGGGGTGCTTCTCTTGTGGGGGTTGCACTACGTGTAGGTCCATGATCTTGAGACCCACGTTTACCCATCCCCACACAGGAAAGGTGATTAGACTCAAATACCACTTGCATTGCCGCCTTGATTTTGAGATATATATATATATATATATATATATATATATATATATTAAAATGCCCGTGTGGTTTGTACTATGTTGGACTCACCACACGGGCATTCCGTGATCGGATGTCCAATCACAGGTCGTCCATTCATACGGCGATACTCACTGGTCAGACGGATAAGCCGGTAGCACGTCATTTTTTTGGAAGCCAGGCATCAAGTGGCAAGCCTTAAGTGCAAACTCATTGATTGGATTCCTCTAAATCCGACTGGAGGGGATCGCACCTTAGCTCTTCGACAGCGAAAGTGTTATTAGATCCATGCTTTGGACACGGTAGCACCTAGGGGTCTCAATGAGGCCAATCCATTAAACATATTTCTTTGATAGGTTGAACTCACTGAGAAACCGGAAGATGAATTCAGATTGTCTATTCTATGTAACAAGTGTAAATAGGGTGGGAGCCATGAGCTCCCAACACCAAAGGGATTGATGGTTTACTCTGTACCCGTGGACCACACATGTACAGGCATGTGTTTTTAATTTATATTTTACAATTTAGATGTTGTTATGTATTGTGTTTTGATGTTTGGACCTTCTATGTGATTGTCTCACCGGCCCCTTGGGGACCTACCTCATAGTACAGATCCTGTTGAAAAATTGAAATGTATATAGTATATACCTCGGAATCTAGACAAGTGTGTTTGATGTCCATGTTAAGGATGGGGACGCCTGAGTATAGGTTGACCCATCACTAACGAACATCTTAAGGTTTTAAATACATCCCTTAATTTGTCATTATTGTGTGTAAGTAGTTTTTCTGTATTTACAGATCTGAAGTATAAACCATTGATTGAGGAGGTCTTGATTGATCAGTACATGTACTCAACAGTAATTAGAAATTGAGTAGCGGTATTTTGCTAAGCATTCCACCACTATGTGAGGAGGAACGCACAGCTATGTAGTTCCGAGTGTTGACACGCACGGAAACACTCGTTTACCAATAGTGTGAATAACAGTGACAGTCTCTGATGGTGTGCCGCCGAGCGTGTCCCCGCTGTTCAGCGACAGAACGCATGACGATGCAGGGTGCGCGCGTCCCCGCTGACCAGCCGTGGACCGCAGAGTGATGCACTTCCGGGAGTTGACACGTCCGGAAGTGTGACGTATTGAATGGCGCTTGGTGTACAGCGCCCTCCTGAGGAACTGGCCGTCTGCATTCAATTTATGGTAATAACTGTAGTTCTTTAGGGGAACCATGACCCAGTTTCTCGTTTAGTGGGTTGGCCAATAAGTAGATATTTGGAGTTTGCTTTACAGACAGTAGTGACTTCTGGTAACTGAAGGCACTTCTGGTCCGGGGAGCTTACATAGAGTTCACTGACAGTGAGGCAGCATGCAGCAGTGCATACCAGCGGCTCCTGTCAGATGTAAGTACTCGCACACGTTTTCTATCCTGGAGTGTTGTTTGCATGAGTTTAAATGTGATACTAGATACTTAAGCTGTTGCTGTTTGTACAGATTGCTCACTGTAGCTTGATGGCTTTATTCATTGGCCCCCCTACTGAAGCTGCTGCATTCATGCATCTAGGCCACCAGAGCCAGGTATTTAATAACTCATAAGTAGCATTTATTCTGTTGAATATTGGCAGATATATTGATTTATGGCAATATGTATTGGTTCTTTTTTGGCAGTATGGATTTTCCAAGTATTATTTTAATATTACGTGACCCTGTGATCTTTACAAGAACTTGTGGACTACAGTAGGTCCTCAAGGTAATTGAGGATATACTTTTATCTCTATACTTTTATCGAATGTTGTCATCACCTTTATGGTGAAAATTGGTGGCGGGTCTGTTTCGGTGACAAATTGGCTCCTATAGGGGCCGGTGAGGCTTACTGTTTGTAATTGTCATTACTGTCTATTTGCAGATTAAAATCATTTGTCAAAAGCATTGAATATGTGACACACTACATCACCTGTCTTGATAAAGGCCTGTGACCAGACCGAAACGTCGACAATAAAATATTGGTGATTTAAATGAGAAGCCGATATGAGAGTTTCTTTTGTGAGAGTGCACCTCAAAATCTTTGAAACTTTTGCGGTACATTTGTGGACCTATCCGGCCCATTGGGAGCACCCACCATATGATGGACTATTCATATTGTGGTTGAGAGTGCAGGATTTCCAGCAGAGAGATATATATAGAGATATATATATATATATATATATATATATATATATATACACACACACACACACACACACATATATACATATATATATATATATATATATATATATATACATACACATATATATATATATATATATATATATATATATATATATATATACACATACACACACACACATACCATGAAAATTTTATATGACTATCACGACTTGTTTGTGTTTTCTCCCTCTACTCAGCAAAACCTCTATCGAATCCGAACATCAGTGTACAAAGACGTAGGTGCATGTATGCAACATTCGTTCAGTCCTCTTCTCTGTCTTCCCCAACTATAGTCAATGTCTAATTTGCGAAATAAATACATACGTGTGTCTGGGTCACCAATTATTGTTTGAAATATTTTAATCATGTTTAGTGTGAAGTTATGATAGTTTTGTTGACTATCAAAGGGTGGACTGTCAAAGTAGGAAAAAGAAGAAAATACAAACCACACAGATTGGCGCTTCTCGGTGGTGGCGTTAGGACACAATTGATGTATATGGATGCACCATGCTTCTTTACCGTACATCATGCATAGAGTTGCACGGGGTGCGTGTTGCAGCGTGGTGGGTGTATATACGGTAAAAGGCGCCATAGACAGACATATTTCATTCAACACATAAATTATATATATATACACAAAACATGTCCAGCACCAGACTTACATTATACGTTATTTATATAATAGAGTGTAAAACCAGATATGTATTATTGGGACAGAAAAAGTTAATTATATCATGCTTAGTGTCAAAATGGTCAGGAGAATGTGTGGATTAATTTGATAGCTATGGGTAAACTGTAGCACATTGCAACGATTAGTTATGACCAAATGTATGAATATAAAGTCACATTCTAAGAGAACAAAGGATTTCCTGAGGATCCCAGTGGATAACCCCTGTATCTGCATTTTTAAACTGGACTATGCTTACATATGAATTGACCAATGACACACAATGAATGAGAAACCTCCCTCTCCTGAGGGAATGAAAGGATACCGAAACCAACAACCTGTTAACTCCCACTGTTTGATATATGCAGTTTTCTAAGGCATAGTTAGGTTAGTTGCTGAAAAGGAAGAGATGCTGCTGAGTCTATATAGCAAAGGCTGTCCTGTGGGTAGGTTGATGTATACTGGCTGTGACTGCTTTTTAGGTTACAGTAATTCTGTACCTCTTACCTAGGCTTATACATGTTATACTGAATGATATACTGTACATATGTTATTTTGTATACATAACGTTTAATACCAAATACATATATCTCTGAGCATTGGACCTCAGTATACCATATGCGTGAGTAATTGATATCTCTTTAGGGACATAGTGCTGTGACGTTCAGTGCACTATTATCGTATATGGTAATAAGATGTGCCTTGCGTCCACAGTACATATTAATGCTGGTATGTAAATTTTTATTTAAAGAAATGGAAATTCACAAGGTAGATACCTGAAATGGTATTAAACAAAATGAACCAACATACATCTTTTCACTAATCTCAAAATATCTCCCTGCCCGACCTCTCTGCTCTGCACAAGATCTGCATCTCTCATCCACATGCATTACTTGTTCACACTCAAAATTACAGGACTTTGTCTGGGCTTCGCCCACTCTGTGAAATGCCCTCCCATGCACAATAAGACTCACCTCTAGTCTCCAAACCATTAAGCATTCCCTTGAAACTCACCTCTTCAGACAAGCCTATCAAATTCCAAACTCACCCATATAACCTTCAGTTCTTCCCTATCTAAATTATATCCTTTCTGTACAGTACACCACCTCACAAATTTTGTCTCTTTACTCTCACACCCTCCTGACACTTGGCCAGCATTGCTGGGTGATCATAGCACACAACCCATTAAGAACCTAGCAATCTGGTGGAAAATTTAGCAATAGATCGCATCTTTCCTTGTGTATCAATGCCTATTTCCCTATAGATTGTAAGCTTGCGAGCAGGGCCTTCCTACCTCTATGTCTGTCTGTTTTTGCCCAGTTGTTGTAAATGTAAAGCGCCTAAGAATATGCTGCGCTATATAAGAAACTGTTAATAAATAAAAATAAATAAAAGGGATCCCACCAATCAGGAGCATGTATGTCCTCCCCAGGTGAGCACGGAATCATGGGCATTTGGAAGCTTTTAAAAAAGGTTGCGCAGGTCAGCTCCTCATGTTAGTCGCAGGACTTTGGTTAAGGGGCGAATCTCTGCCAGGGTACCTTGTGGAACTTATCACCAGTGCTGTGTGGACTTATACATATTTACTACTACGTGGACATATACAAATATTCTCCAGTGGACTAATCTGCTGTCACTGTGGAGTGGACTCAGTGATAGTTCTGCTGTATGGACCTGTTTATTTGTAATTACTTTGTGGAATTGTTGTGGAACCAAATCATCTCCTGGTACTATCTGAACTGCTACCTGCATATTGTTTCTGGGCTTTATTTACCTTTGTTTCCTGTGTGTTATCTACTCCTGTGTGCGGTGAGAAATAAATCACTTAGGTTTCATCGGCTCTGTGTCTGATCGATTAGAAGAACCCGTATCCTCACATTTGGCGGCAGCAACAGTGGGATCATTTAGACACCAACCAAGGAGCACAGAAAGCATGAAAGCACAGCAGAGAATAGAGGATCAGGCCATATGTAATAAGAGAGAAACTGCAGTGAGGTGGTAGCAAGTGAGCAGGTGTCAGGCCTGTGCAAGAAAAAATGTTTAAGAAAATTAACGCATCAAATCTTCCAAGGCAGTGGAGTTCATGGACAGTGGTTTGTCATTGTATCAGCAGGCTGGTAAGTCGGATCTGTTATTGATTGTTACAAAGATGCAGTACATTTGGGAGTACTAGAATGAAGCTAGGCAGATGATCAGTGGCTGGAGAGTACCCAGGATATAGGACAAATTGTGTTACCTGAGGGATGCATTCCTGCACTGTAAAAGTGAGGCAGCCTCATGGAATCTGCTGGGGGAGCCAAAGTTTGTAGAGTTTACAGAGGAAATGATTGCTACAGTGACCCAAATGATATAGAGAAGCCAATATTCTGACACTGAAGGGCAACTTCAGAATCAATTATCTTCTGGATTAGAGCCAGAGGAAAACAACCAAAATGAGGCCGCTGCAACCCAGGTAGATGGCCAAGGGATATAAAAAGGAATGATTTCAACTAGAGGATTTGTGAACTTAATCCAACGTTTTTCGCCAGTATATAGTAACAGCAGAATATTAACCTGTTACTAAAATGACACATTGTCTGCACATTACTCCGTGGAGTTAAATGAACTCATTAGAAACTGTTTCCAAGCCGAGAGGCTCACTGCTAGAAGGAAACTTTGTTACACTGTATGTTTTATATACATGTCTGCTATGAAACTCTGAAAACCGGCCGGTAGTTGAGATTCATTTATCTGTGTTTTAATAAATTATTGGTTTCCAATTTCTATGCACCGTAATACCAGCATTTTGTTCTGTTTTTGAATGACCAATGGGTCTGACTCGCAAATGCCTGTTACCAAGGGAGAAGAGTCATTGTCAGCGGGGCTCATAACCACATTGGAAGAAATGAGCATGGAGGAGCTGATAGCAGAATGCCAGCTGCGAGGCATCCCTTTCAAATTCTGTACGCTCAGGGAAATCCTCCAGCTTTTTCTCCAGGATCAGGGGGACCCAACAAAAGCATCCACTGATTACTGGATGTGGTCCTCCATCTCGGTCCAGGGATGAGTGTGTGGGAACAGCTGGAGTGTCTGGAGGAGTCCTTAATTGTGACAGAGGAAGAGGCAATGGATCAGGGGCTTCAGGATACCCCAGCATGGTGAGACCAGTGTTGCACGGTGGATGCAGAAAGGCACCGTCTGCAACAGCTACTCCCACACCCAAGGGTACAGTTGCCCAGTGTACTATGCTGGGAGAGACTAGTGCTGAAGTGAAGGATATAGCCCACAATACCAGCATCCCAGGAGGAGCTGTGCTACACCTTCCCTTTTGCTGAGGTTGAAGATGTAAGACCTAGTAACCAGCTTCCAGGGAATCTATGAAGACTGTCCGAGAGATTACTATGGTTGGGGGAGTATTGTTCCACTCCCCGACTACAAACACACCAGTCACGGATGGCGTCTTGCTCCAGGATGTGCAGCCTATTCAGCTGGGGGAGGCTCATCGCGATGGACTGGTGAAGGCAGACCCATTTATTTCACTGAGGGAGGTGAGGAGAAAATGCCCTGTGTTTACCCTGCTTTTATAATTCTACAAGAAGGTTACAAAGGATTATTGCCATTTAACAATTTGGGGAATGAGGATCTGCAATCTCTATACTGGTATGTACCCTGTGATTTAAAAGTGACTTTGGCAGCAGAGACTATTAACATAGTAACAGAGCAGGAACTAGAAACGGATATGTTGCACCACCTTAATACCTGTGAAAGTGTTGTGGGCTGTAACTATGTGCCAAGGGATGCGCCAGTCTTAAGCAAGATCCAAGCAACTACAGATCAAGTGGATGTTGGGAGATGCCGCTTGCTATCTCGTCTCCTTTACCTAGGTGAAGGCACAGTGCTACCCACTCCCCTTCCATCTGCAGAGCAAGAGCAAGTTGTGGAGATAATTGTGGAAACTTCAGTTGATAAAACCCTGAGTGGTACCCCACCAGCTACCAAGCTCACTGGGCTGGCAGGGAGAAGATTATCCAAGAGGAGGCAAGCGCATTAGGAGCTGCAGGTGAGATACTGGCTTTAGAGGGGGGACATCTGCTCTGTCTCTGAGTGATTAGAAGAACCCCGTATCCTCACAGAGGCATATAGTAGCTGTGAGTGCGATCTGTACTAAGAGGCATATAGTAGATGTGCACCAGCTGTGGGTGGGATCTGTACTAATAGAGGCATATAGTGGATGTGCACCAGCTGTGGGGGTGATCTGCACTAATAGAGGCATATAGTAGCTGTGCACCAGCTGTGGGGGTGATCTGCACTAATAGAGGCACATAGTAGATGTGCACCAGCTGTGGGTGTGATCTGTACTAATAGAGGCACATAGTAGCTGTGCACCAGCTGTGGGTGTGATCTGTACTAATAGAGGCACATAGAAGCTATGCTCCAGCTGTGAGTGCGATCTGTACTAATAGAGGCATATAGTAGATGTGCACCAGCTGTGGGTGGGATCTGCACTAATAGAGGCATATAGTAGCTGTGCACCAGCTGTGGGTGGGATCTGTACTAATAGAGGCATATAGTAGATGTGCACCAGCTGTGGGTGTGATCTGTACTAATAGAGGCAGAGAGTAGATGTGCACCAGCTGTGGGTGTGATCTGTACTAATAGAGGCACATAGTAGCTGTGCACCAGCTGTGGGTGTGATCTGTACTAATAGAGGCACATAGAAGCTATGCTCCAGCTGTGAGTGCGATCTGTACTAATAGAGGCACATAGTAGATGTGCACCAGCTGTGGGTGTGATCTGTACTAATAGAGGCATATAGTAGATGTGCACCAGCTGTGGGTGTGATCTGTACTAATAGAGGCATATAGTAGATGTGCACCAGCTGTGGGTGTGATCTGTACTAATAGAGGCATATAGTAGATGTGCACCAGCTGTGGGTGTGATCTGTACTAATAGAGGCATATAGTAGATGTGCAACAGCTGTGGGTGTGATCTGTACTAATAGAGGCTCATAGCAGATGTGCACCAGCTGTGGGTGTGATCTGTACTAATAGAGGCACATAGTAGATGTGCACCAGCTGTGGGTGTGATCTGTACTAATAGAGGCATATAGTAGCTGTGCTCCAGCTGTGAGTGTGATCTGTACTAATAGAGGCACATAGTAGCTGTGCACCAGCTGTGAGTGTGATCTGTACTAATAGAGGCACATAGTAGATGTGCACCAGCTGTGGGTGCGATCTGTACTAATAGAGGCATATAGTAGATGTGCACCAGCTGTGGGTGCGATCTGTACTAATAGATGCACATAGTAGATGTGCACCAGCTGTGGGTGTGATCTGTACTAATAGATGCACATAGTAGATGTGCACCAGCTGTGGGTGTGATCTGTACTAATAGAGGCATATAGTATCTATGCACCAGCTGTGGGGGTGATCTGTACTAATAGAGGCATATAGTAGATGTGCACCAGCTGTGGGTGCGATCTGTACTAATAGAGGCATATAGTATCTATGCACCAGCTGAGGGGGTGATCTGTACTAATAGAGGCACATAGTAGATGTGCACCAGCTGTGGGTGTGATCTGTACTAATAGAGGCACATAGTAGATGTGCACCAGCTGTGGGTGTGATCTGTACTAATAGAGGCACATAGTAGATGTGCACCAGCTGTGGGTGCGATCTGTACAAATAGAGGCATATAGTATCTATGCACCAGCTGTGGGGGTGATCTGTACTAATAGAGGCATATAGTAGCTGTGCTCCAGCTGTGAGTGTGATCTGTACTAATAGAGGCACATAGTAGATGTGCACCAGCTGTGGGTGTGATCTGTACTAATAGAGGCACATAGTAGATGTGCACCAGCTGTGGGTGCGATCTGTACTAATAGAGGCATATAGTAGATGTGCACCAGCTGTGGGTGCGATCTGTACTAATAGATGCACATAGTAGATGTGCACCAGCTGTGGGTGTGATCTGTACTAATAGAGGCATATAGTAGATGTGCACCAGCTGTGGGTGTGATCTGTACTAATAGAGGCATATAGTAGATGTGCACCAGCTGTGGGTGTGATCTGTACTAATAGAGGCATATAGTAGATGTGCACCAGCTGTGGGTGTGATCTGTACTAATAGAGGCACATAGTAGATGTGCACCAGCTGTGGGTGTGATCTGTACTAATAGAGGCATATAGTAGATGTGCACCAGCTGTGGGTGTGATCTGTACTAATAGAGGCACATAGTAGATGTGCACCAGCTGTGGGTGTGATCTGTACTAATAGAGGCACATAGTAGATGTGCACCAGCTGTGGGTGCGATCTGTACTAATAGAGGCATATAGTATCTATGCACCAGCTGTGGGGGTGATCTGTACTAATAGAGGCACATAGTAGATGTGCACCAGCTGTGGGTGTGATCTGTACTAATAGAGGCACATAGTAGATGTGCACCAGCTGTGGGTGTGATCTGTACTAATAGAGGCATATAGTAGATGTGCACCAGGTGTGGGTGCGATCTGTACTAATAGAGGCACATAGTAGATGTGCACCAGCTGTGGGTGTGATCTGTACTAATAGAGGCATATAGTAGATGTGCACCAGCTGTGGGTGTGATCTGTACTAATAGAGGCACATAGTAGATGTGCACCAGCTGTGGGTGTGATCTGTACTAATAGAGGCACATAGTAGATGTGCACCAGCTGTGGGTGTGATCTGTACTAATAGAGGCACATAGTAGATGTGCACCAGCTGTGGGTGTTATCTGTACTAATAGAAGCATATAGAAGATGTGCACCAGCTGTGGGTGTGATCTGTACTAATAGAGGCACATAGTAGCTGTGCACCAGTTGTGGGTGCGATCTGTACTAATAGAGGCATATAGTAGCTGTGCACCAGTTGTGGGTGCGATCTGTACTAATAGAGGCATATACAGTAGTAGCTGTGGGTGTAATCTGAACTAGAGACATACAGTATCTGATTGTGCACCAGCTGTTGGGGTGATCTGTACTAATAGAAGCATATAGTATCTATGCACCAGCTGTGGGTGCGATCTGTACTAATAGAGGCATATAGTATCTATGCACCAGCTGTGGGGGTGATCTGTACTAATAGAGGCACATAGTAGCTGTGCACCATCTGTGGTGGTGATCTGTATTAATAGAAGCATATAGTATCTATGCACCTGTTGTGGGTGTGATCTGTACTAATAGAAGCATATAGTAGCTGTGCACCAGCTGTGGGTGTGATCTGTACTAATAGAGGCACATAGTAGCTGTGCACCAGCTGTGGGTGTGATCTGTACTAATAGAGGCACATAGTAGCTGTGCACCAGTTGTGGGTGCGATCTGTACTAATAGAGGCACATAGTAGCTGTGCACCAGTTGTGGGTGCGAACTGTACTAATAGAGGCACATAGTAGCTGTGCACCAGTTGTGGGTGCGATCTGTACTAATAGAGGCACATAGTAGCTGTGCACCAGTTGTGGGTGCGATCTGTACTAATAGAAGCATATACAGTAGTAGCTGTGGGTGTAATCTGCACTAGAGACATACAGTATCTATGCACCAGCTGTGGGGGTGATCTGTACTAATAGAGGCACATAGTAGATGTGCACCAGCTGTGGGTGCGATCTGTACTAATAGAGGCATATAGTATCTATGCACCAGCTGTGGGGGTGATCTGTACTAATAGAGGCACATAGTAGATGTGCACCAGCTGTGGGTGTGATCTGTACTAATAGAGGCACATAGTAGATGTGCACCAGCTGTGGGTGCGATCTGTACTAATAGAGGCATATAGTAGATGTGCACCAGCTGTGGGTGCGATCTGTACTAATAGATGCACATAGTAGATGTGCACCAGCTGTGGGTGTGATCTGTACTAATAGAGGCATATAGTAGATGTGCACCAGCTGTGGGTGTGATCTGTACTAATAGAGGCATATAGTAGATGTGCACCAGCTGTGGGTGTGATCTGTACTAATAGAGGCATATAGTAGATGTGCACCAGCTGTGGGTGTGATCTGTACTAATAGAGGCTCATAGTAGATGTGCACCAGCTGTGGGTGTGATCTGTACTAATAGAGGCATATAGTAGATGTGCACCAGCTGTGGGTGCGATCTGTACTAATAGAGGCATATAGTTTCTATGCACCAGCTGTGGGGGTGATCTGTACTAATAGAGGCACATAGTAGATGTGCACCAGCTGTGGGTGTGATCTGTACTAATAGAGGCACATAGTAGATGTGCACCAGCTGTGGGTGTGATCTGTACTAATAGAGGCATATAGTAGATGTGCACCAGCTGTGGGTGTGATCTGTACTAATAGAGGCACATAGTAGCTGTGCACCAGTTGTGGGTGCGATCTGTACTAATAGAGGCATATAGTAGCTGTGCACCAGTTGTGGGTGCGATCTGTACTAATAGAAGCATATAGAAGCTATGTTCCAGCTGTGGGTGTGATCTGTACTAATAGAGGCATATAGTAGCTGTGCACCAGTTATGGGTGCGATCTGTACTAATCGAGGCATATAGTAGCTGTGCACCAGCTGTGGGTGCGATCTGTACTAATAGAGGCATATAGTAGCTGTGCACCAGCTGTGGGTGCGATCTGTACTAATAGAGGCATATACAGTAGTAGCTGTGGGTGTAATCTGCACTAGAGACATACAGTATCTGACTGTGCACAAGCTGTAGGGGTGATCTGTACTAATAGAAGCATATAGTATCTATGCACCAGCTGTGGGTGCGATCTGTACTAATAGAGGCATATAGTATCTATGCACCAGTTGTGGGTGCGATCTGTACTAATAGAGGCACATAGTAGCTGTGCACCAGTTGTGGGTGCGATCTGTACTAATAGAAGCATATAGCAGCTATGTTCCAGCTGTGGGTGCGATCTGTACTAATAGAGGCATATACAGTAGTAGCTGTGGGTGTAATCTGCACTAGAGACATACAGTATCTATGCACCAGCTGTGGGGGTGATCTGTACTAATAGAGACATACAGTATCTGTGCACCAGCTGTGGGTGTGATCTGTACTAATAGAAGCATATAGTATCTATGCACCAGTTGTGGGTGTGATCTGTACTAATAGAAGCATATAGTATCTATGCACCAGTTGTGGGTGTGATCTGTACTAATAGAGGCACATAGAAGCTATGCTCCAGCTGTGAGTGCGATCTGTACTAATAGAGGCATATAGTAGATGTGCACCAGTTGTGGGTGGGATCTGCACTAATAGAGGCATATAGTAGCTGTGCACCAGCTGTGGGTGGGATCTGTACTAATAGAGGCATATAGTAGATGTGCACCAGCTGTGGGTGTGATCTGTACTAATAGAGGCAGAGAGTAGATGTGCACCAGCTGTGGGTGTGATCTGTACTAATAGAGGCACATAGTAGCTGTGCACCAGCTGTGGGTGTGATCTGTACTAATAGAGGCACATAGAAGCTATGCTCCAGCTGTGAGTGCGATCTGTACTAATAGAGGCACATAGTAGATGTGCACCAGCTGTGGGTGTGATCTGTACTAATAGAGGCATATAGTAGATGTGCACCAGCTGTGGGTGTGATCTGTACTAATAGAGGCATATAGTAGATGTGCACCAGCTGTGGGTGTGATCTGTACTAATAGAGGCATATAGTAGATGTGCAACAGCTGTGGGTGTGATCTGTACTAATAGAGGCTCATAGTAGATGTGCACCAGCTGTGGGTGTGATCTGTACTAATAGAGGCACATAGTAGATGTGCACCAGCTGTGGGTGTGATCTGTACTAATAGAGGCACATAGTAGATGTGCACCAGCTGTAGGTGTGATCTGTACTAATAGAGGCATATAGTAGCTGTGCTCCAGCTGTGAGTGTGATCTGTACTAATAGAGGCACATAGTAGCTGTGCACCAGCTGTGAGTGTGATCTGTACTAATAGAGGCACATAGTAGATGTGCACCAGCTGTGGGTGCGATCTGTACTAATAGAGGCATATAGTAGATGTGCACCAGCTGTGGGTGCGATCTGTACTAATAGATGCACATAGTAGATGTGCACCAGCTGTGGGTGTGATCTGTACTAATAGAGGCATATAGTAGATGTGCACCAGCTGTGGGTGTGATCTGTACTAATAGAGGCATATAGTATCTATGCACCAGCTGTGGGGGTGATCTGTACTAATAGAGGCATATAGTAGATGTGCACCAGCTGTGGGTGCGATCTGTACTAATAGAGGCATATAGTATCTATGCACCAGCTGAGGGGGTGATCTGTACTAATAGAGGCACATAGTAGATGTGCACCAGCTGTGGGTGTGATCTGTACTAATAGAGGCACATAGTAGATGTGCACCAGCTGTGGGTGTGATCTGTACTAATAGAGGCACATAGTAGATGTGCACCAGCTGTGGGTGCGATCTGTACAAATAGAGGCATATAGTATCTATGCACCAGCTGTGGGGGTGATCTGTACTAATAGAGGCATATAGTAGCTGTGCTCCAGCTGTGAGTGTGATCTGTACTAATAGAGGCACATAGTAGATGTGCACCAGCTGTGGGTGTGATCTGTACTAATAGAGGCACATAGTAGATGTGCACCAGCTGTGGGTGCGATCTGTACTAATAGAGGCATATAGTAGATGTGCACCAGCTGTGGGTGCGATCTGTACTAATAGATGCACATAGTAGATGTGCACCAGCTGTGGGTGTGATCTGTACTAATAGAGGCATATAGTAGATGTGCACCAGCTGTGGGTGTGATCTGTACTAATAGAGGCATATAGTAGATGTGCACCAGCTGTGGGTGTGATCTGTACTAATAGAGGCATATAGTAGATGTGCACCAGCTGTGGGTGTGATCTGTACTAATAGAGGCACATAGTAGATGTGCACCAGCTGTGAGTGTGATCTGTACTAATAGAGGCATATAGTATCTATGCACCAGCTGTGGGGGTGATCTGTACTAATAGAGGCACATAGTAGATGTGCACCAGCTGTGGGTGTGATCTGTACTAATAGAGGCACATAGTAGATGTGCACCAGCTGTGGGTGTGATCTGTACTAATAGAGGCATATAGTAGATGTGCACCAGGTGTGGGTGCGATCTGTACTAATAGAGGCACATAGTAGATGTGCACCAGCTGTGGGTGTGATCTGTACTAATAGAGGCATATAGTAGATGTGCACCAGCTGTGGGTGTGATCTGTACTAATAGAGGCACATAGTAGATGTGCACCAGCTGTGGGTGTGATCTGTACTAATAGAGGCACATAGTAGATGTGCACCAGCTGTGGGTGTGATCTGTACTAATAGAGGCACATAGTAGATGTGCACCAGCTGTGGGTGTTATCTGTACTAATAGAAGCATATAGAAGATGTGCACCAGCTGTGGGTGTGATCTGTACTAATAGAGGCACATAGTAGCTGTGCACCAGTTGTGGGTGCGATCTGTACTAATAGAGGCATATAGTAGCTGTGCACCAGTTGTGGATGCGATCTGTACTAATAGAGGCATATACAGTAGTAGCTGTGGGTGTAATCTGAACTAGAGACATACAGTATCTGATTGTGCACCAGCTGTTGGGGTGATCTGTACTAATAGAAGCATATAGTATCTATGCACCAGCTGTGGGTGCGATCTGTACTAATAGAGGCATATAGTATCTATGCACCAGCTGTGGGGGTGATCTGTACTAATAGAGGCACATAGTAGCTGTGCACCAGCTGTGGTGGTGATCTGTATTAATAGAAGCATATAGTATCTATGCACCAGTTGTGGGTGTGATCTGTACTAATAGAAGCATATAGTAGCTGTGCACCAGCTGTGGGTGTGATCTGTACTAATAGAGGCACATAGTAGCTGTGCACCAGCTGTGGGTGTGATCTGTACTAATAGAGGCACATAGTAGCTGTGCACCAGTTGTGGGTGCGATCTGTACTAATAGAGGCACATAGTAGCTGTGCACCAGTTGTGGGTGCGATCTCTACTAATAGAGGCACATAGTAGCTGTGCACCAGTTGTGGGTGCGATCTGTACTAATAGAAGCATATACAGTAGTAGCTGTGGGTGTAATCTGCACTAGAGACATACAGTATCTATGCACCAGCTGTGGGGGTGATCTGTACTAATAGAGGCACATAGTAGATGTGCACCAGCTGTGGGTGCGATCTGTACTAATAGAGGCATATAGTATCTATGCACCAGCTGTGGGGGTGATCTGTACTAATAGAGGCACATAGTAGATGTGCACCAGCTGTGGGTGTGATCTGTACTAATAGAGGCACATAGTAGATGTGCACCAGCTGTGGGTGCGATCTGTACTAATAGAGGCATATAGTAGATGTGCACCAGCTGTGGGTGCGATCTGTACTAATAGATGCACATAGTAGATGTGCACCAGCTGTGGGTGTGATCTGTACTAATAGAGGCATATAGTAGATGTGCACCAGCTGTGGGTGTGATCTGTACTAATAGAGGCATATAGTAGATGTGCACCAGCTGTGGGTGTGATCTGTACTTATAGAGGCATATAGTAGATGTGCACCAGCTGTGGGTGTGATCTGTACTAATAGAGGCTCATAGTAGATGTGCACCAGCTGTGGGTGTGATCTGTACTAATAGAGGCATATAGTAGATGTGCACCAGCTGTGGGTGCGATCTGTACTAATAGAGGCATATAGTTTCTATGCACCAGCTGTGGGGGTGATCTGTACTAATAGAGGCATATAGTAGATGTGCACCAGCTGTGGGTGCGATCTGTACTAATAGAGGCATATAGTTTCTATGCACCAGCTGTGGGGGTGATCTGTACTAATAGAGGCACATAGTAGATGTGCACCAGCTGTGGGTGTGATCTGTACTAATAGAGGCACATAGTAGATGTGCACCAGCTGTGGGTGTGATCTGTACTAATAGAGGCATATAGTAGATGTGCACCAGCTGTGGGAGTGATCTGTACTAATAGAGGCACATAGTAGCTGTGCACCAGTTGTGGGTGCGATCTGTACTAATAGAGGCATATAGTAGCTGTGCACCAGTTGTGGGTGCGATCTGTACTAATAGAAGCATATAGAAGCTATGTTCCAGTTGTGGGTGCGGTCTGTACTAATAGAGGCACATAGTAACTGTGCACCAGTTGTGGGTGCGATCTGTACTAATAGAGGCACATAGTAGCTGTGCACCAGTTGTGGGTGCGATCTGTACTAATAGAAGCATATAGAAGCTATGTTCCAGCTGTGGGTGTGATCTGTACTAATAGAGGCATATAGTAGCTGTGCACCAGTTATGGGTGCGATCTGTACTAATCGAGGCATATAGTAGCTGTGCACCAGCTGTGGGTGCGATCTGTACTAATAGAGGCATATAGTAGCTGTGCACCAGCTGTGGGTGCGATCTGTACTAATAGAGGCATATACAGTAGTAGCTGTGGGTGTAATCTGCACTAGAGACATACAGTATCTGACTGTGCACAAGCTGTAGGGGTGATCTGTACTAATAGAAGCATATAGTATCTATGCACCAGCTGTGGGTGCGATCTGTACTAATAGAGGCATATAGTATCTATGCACCAGTTGTGGGTGCGATCTGTACTAATAGAGGCACATAGTAGCTGTGCACCAGTTGTGGGTGCGATCTGTACTAATAGAAGCATATAGCAGCTATGTTCCAGCTGTGGGTGCGATCTGTACTAACAGAGGCATATACAGTAGTAGCTGTGGGTGTAATCTGCACTAGAGACATACAGTATCTATGCACCAGCTGTGGGGGTGATCTGTACTAATAGAGACATACAGTATCTGTGCACCAGCTGTGGGTGTGATCTGTACTAATAGAAGCATATAGTATCTATGCACCAGTTGTGGGTGTGATCTGTACTAATAGAAGCATATAGTATCTATGCACCAGTTGTGGGTGTGATCTGTACTAATAGAGGCATATAGTAGCTGTGCACCAGCTGTGGGTGTGATCTGTACTAATAGAGGCACATAGTAGCTGTGCACCAGCTGTGGGTGCGATCTGTACTAATAGAGGCATATAGTAGCTGTGCACCAGTTGTGGGTGCGATCTGTACTAATAGAGGCATATAGTAGCTGTGCACCAGTTGTGGGTGCGATCTGTACTAATAGAGGCATATAGTAGCTGTGCACCAGTTGTGGGTGCGATCTGTACTAATAGAGGCATATACAGTAGTAGCTGTGGGTGTAATCTGCACTAGAGACATACAGTATCTGACTGTGCACCGGCTGTGGGGGTGATCTGTACTAATAGAGGCATATAGTATCTATGCACCAGTTGTGGGTGTGATCTGTACTAATAGAGGCACATAGTAGCTGTGCACCAGCTATGGGGGTGATCTGTACTAATAGAAGCATATAGTATCTATGCACCTGTTGTGGGTGTGATCTGTACTAATAGAGGCATATAGTAGCTGTGCACCAGCTGTGGGTGTGATCTGTACTAATAGAGGCATATAGTAGCTGTGCACCAGCTGTGGGTGTGATCTGTACTAATAGAGGCACATAGTAGCTGTGCACCAGTTGTGGGTGCAATCTGTACTAATAGAGGCACATACAGTAGTAGCTGTGGGTGTAATCTGCACTAGAGACATACAGTATCTGACTGTGCACCAGCTGTGGGTGCGATCTGTACTAATAGAGGCATATAGTAGCTGTGCACCAGTTGTGGGTGCGATCTGTACTAATAGAGGCATATAGTAGCTGTGCACCAGTTGTGGGTGCGATCTGTACTAATAGAGGCATATACAGTAGTAGCTGTGCACCAGTTGTGGGTGCGATCTGTACTAATAGAGGCATATAGTAGCTGTGCACCAGTTGTGGGTGCGATCTGTACTAATAGAGGCATATACAGTAGTAGCTGTGGGTGTAATCTGCACTAGAGACATACAGTATCTGACTGTGCACCGGCTGTGGGGGTGATCTGTACTAATAGAGGCATATAGTATCTATGCACCAGTTGTGGGTGTGATCTGTACTAATAGGAGGCATATAGTAGCTGTGCACCAGCTGTGGGTGCTATCTGTACTAATAGAGGCACATAGCAGCTGTGTACCAGTTGTGGGTGTGATCTGTACTAATAGAGGCACATAGTAGCTGTGCACCAGTTGTTGGTGTGATCTGTACTAATAGAGGCATATAGTAGCTGTGCACCAGTTGTGGGTGCGATCTGTACTAATAGAAGCATATAGAAGCTATGTTCCAGTTGTGGGTGCGGTCTGTACTAATAGAGGCACATAGTAACTGTGCACCAGTTGTGGGTGCGATCTGTACTAATAGAGGCACATAGTAGCTGTGCACCAGTTGTGGGTGCGATCTGTACTAATAGAAGCATATAGTATCTATGCACCTGTTGTGGGTGTGATCTGTACTAATAGAGGCATATAGTAGCTGTGCACCAGCTGTGGGTGTGATCTGTACTAATAGAGGCACATAGTAGCTGTGCACCAGTTGTGGGTGCAATCTGTACTAATAGAGGCACATACAGTAGTAGCTGTGGGTGTAATCTGCACTAGAGACATACAGTATCTGACTGTGCACCAGCTGTGGGTGTGATCTGTACTAATAGAAGCACATAGTATCTATGCACAAGTTGTGGGTGTGATCTGTACTAATAGAAGCATATAGTATCTATGCACCAGCTGTGGGTGTGATCTGTTCTAATAGAAGCATATAGTATCTATGCACCAGTTGTGGGTGTGATCTGTACTAATAGAGGCATATAGTAGCTGTGCACCAGCTGTGGGGGTGATCTGTACTAATAGAAGCATATAGTATCTATGCACCAGCTGTGGGTGTGATCTGTACTAATAGAAGCATATAATATCTATGCACCTGTTGTGGGTGTGATCTGTACTAATAGAGGCACATAGTAGCTGTGCACCAGTTGTGGGTGAGATCTGTACTAATAGAAGCATATAGAAGCTATGTTCCAGCTGTGGGTGTGATCTGTACTAATAGAGGCACATAGCAGCTGTTCACCAGCTGTGGGTGCGATCTGTACTAATAGAGGCACATAGCAGCAGTGCACCAGTTGTGGGTGTGATCTGTACTAATAGAGGCACATAGTAGCTGTGCACCAGCTGTGGGGGTGATCTGTACTAATAGAAGCATATAGTATCTATGCACCAGCTGTGGGGGTGATCTGTACTAATAGAAGCATATAGTATCTATGCACCAGTTGTGGGGGTGATCTGTACTAATAGAGGCATATAGTAGCTGTGCACCAGCTGTGGGGGTGATCTGTGCTAATAGAAGCATATAGTATTAATGCAACAGTTGTGGGTGTGATCTGTACTAATAGAAACATATATTATCTATGCACCAGTTGTGGGTGTAATCTGTACTAATAGATGCATATAGTAGCTATGCACCAGCTGTGGGTGTGATCTGTACTAATAGAGGCACATAGTAGCTGTGCACCAGCTGTGGGTGTGATCTGTACTAATAGAGGCACATAGTAGCTGTGCACCAGTTGTGGGTGCGATCTGTACTAATAGAAGCATATAGAAGCTATGTTCCAGCTGTGGGTGCGATCTGTACTAATAGAGGCATATAGTAGCTGTGCACCAGCTGTGGGTGCGATCTGTACTAATAGAGGCATATAGTAGCTGTGCACCCGTTGTAGGTGCGATCTGTACTAATAGAGGCATATAGTAGCTGTGCACCAGCTGTGGGTGCGATCTGTACTAATAGAGGCATATAGTAGCTGTGCACCAGCTGTGGGGGTGATCTGTACTAATAGAGGCATATAGTAGCTGTGCACCAGCTGTGGGGGTGATCTGTACTAATAGAGGCACATAGTAGCTGTGCACCAGCTGTGGGAGTGATCTGTACTAATAGAGGCATAAAGTAGCTGTGCACCAGCTGTGGGGGTGATCTGTGCTAATAGAAGCATATAGTATCTATGCACCAGTTGTGGGTATGATCTGTACTAATAGAGGCATATAGTAGCTGTGCACCAGCTGTGGGTGTGATCTGTACTAATAGAGGCACATAGTAGCTGTGCACAAGCTGTGGACGTGATCTGTACTAATAAAGGCACATAGTAGCTGTGCACCAGCTGTGGGGGTGATCTGTACTAATAGAAGCATATAGTATCTATGCACCAGTTGTGGGTGTGATCTGTACTAATAGATGCATATAGTAGCTGTGCACCAGCTGTGGGTGTGATCTGTACTAATAGAGGCACATAGTAGCTGTGCACCAGCTGTGGGTGTGATCTGTACTAATAGAGGCACATAGTAGCTGTGCACCAGTTGTGGGTGCGATCTGTACTAATAGAAGCATATAGAAGCTATGTTCCAGCTGTGGGTGTGATCTGTACTAATAGAGGCACATAGTAGCTGTGCACAAGCTGTGGGGGTGATCTGTACTAATAGAGGCACATAGTAGCTGTGCACCAGCTGTGGGGGTGATCTGTACTAATAGAAGCATATAGTATCTATGCACCAGCTGTGGGGGTGATCTGTACTAATAGAAGCATATAGTATCTATGCACCAGTTGTGGGTGTGATCTGTACTAATAGAGGCACATAGTAGCTGTGCACAAGTTGTGGGTGTGTTCTGTATTAATAGAGGCACATAGTAGCTGTGCACCAGTTGTGGGTGTGATCTGTACTAATAGAGGCACATAGTAGCTGTGCACCAGCTGTGGGTGTGATCTGTACTAATAGAGGTACATAGTAGCTGTGCACCAGCTGTGGGTGCTATCTGTACTAATAGAGGCACATAGTAGCTGTGCACCAGTTGTGGGTGTGATCTGTACTAATAGAGGCACATAGTAGCTGTGCACCAGCTGTGGGGGTGATCTGTACTAATAGAAGCATATAGTATCTATGCACCAGTTGTGGGTATGATCTGTACTAATAGAGGCATATAGTAGCTGTGCACCAGCTGTGGGTGTGATCTGTACTAATAGAGGCACATAGTAGCTGTGCACCAGTTGTGGGGGTGATCTGTACTAATAGAAGCATATAGTATCTATGCACCAGTTGTGGGTATGATCTGTACTAATAGAAGCATATAATATCTATGCACCAGTTGTGGGTGTGATCTGTACTAATAGAGGCACATAGTAGCTGTGCACCAGTTGTGGGTGAGATCTGTACTAATAGAAGCATATAGAAGCTATGTTCCAGCTGTGGGTGTGATCTGTACTAATAGAGGCATATACAGTAGTAGCTGTGGGTGTAATCTGCACTAGAGACATACAGTATCTGACTGTGCACCAGCTGTGGGTGTGATCTGTACTAATAGAAGCATATAGTATCTATGCACCAGCTGTGGGGGTGATCTGTACTAATAGAAGCATATAGTATCTATGCACCAGTTGTGGGGGTGATCTGTACTAATAGAAGCATATAGTATTAATGCACCAGTTGTGGGTGTGATCTGTACTAATAGAAGCATATATTATCTATGCACCAGTTGTGGGTGTAATCTGTACTAATAGATGCATATAGTAGCTGTGCACCAGCTGTGGGTGTGATCTGTACTAATAGAAGCATATAGAAGCTATGTTCCAGCTGTGGGTGCGATCTGTACTAATAGAGGCATATAGTAGCTGTGCACCAGCTGTGGGTGCGATCTGTACTAATAGAGGCATATAGTAGCTGTGCACCAGTTGTAGGTGCGATCTGTACTAATAGAGGCATATAGTAGCTGTGCACCAGCTGTGGGTGCGATCTGTACTAATAGAGGCATATAGTAGCTGTGCACCAGCTGTGGGGGTGATCTGTACTAATAGAAGCATATAGTATTAATGCACCAGTTGTGGGTGTGATCTGTACTAATAGAAGCATATATTATCTATGCACCAGTTGTGGGTGTAATCTGTACTAATAGATGCATATAGTAGCTGTGCACCAGCTGTGGGTGTGATCTGTACTAATAGAAGCATATAGAAGCTATGTTCCAGCTGTGGGTGCGATCTGTACTAATAGAGGCATATAGTAGCTGTGCACCAGCTGTGGGTGCGATCTGTACTAATAGAGGCATATAGTAGCTGTGCACCAGTTGTAGGTGCGATCTGTACTAATAGAGGCATATAGTAGCTGTGCACCAGCTGTGGGTGCGATCTGTACTAATAGAGGCATATAGTAGCTGTGCACCAGCTGTGGGGGTGATCTGTACTAATAGAAGCATATAGTAGCTGTGCACCAGCTGTGGGGGTGATCTGTACTAATAGAGGCACATAGTAGCTGTGCACCAGCTGTGGGGGTGATCTGTACTAATAGAGGCACATAGTAGCTGTGCACCAGCTGTGGGAGTGATCTGTACTAATAGAGGCATAAAGTAGCTGTGCACCAGCTGTGGGGGTGATCTGTACTAATAGAAGCATATAGTATCTATGCACCAGTTGTGGGTGTGATCTGTACTAATAGAGGCACATAGTAGCTGTGCACCAGTTGTGGGTGTGATCTGTACTAATAGAGGCACATAGTAGCTGTGCACCAGTTGTGGGTGTGATCTGTACTAATAGAGGCACATAGTAGCTGTGCACCAGCTGTGGGTGTGATCTGTACTAATAGAGGCACATAGTAGCTGTGCACCAGCTGTGGGTGCGATCTGTACTAATAGAGGCATATAGTAGCTGTGCACCAGCTGTGGGTGCGATCTGTACTAATAGAGGCATATAGTAGCTGTGCACCAGCTGTGGGTGCGATCTGTACTAATAGAGGCATATACTTTAGCAGCTGTGGGTGTAATCTGCACTAGAGACATACAGTATCTGACTGCACCAGCTGTGGGGGTGATCTGTACTAATAGAAGCATATAGTATCTATGCACCAGCTGTGGGGGTGATCTGTACTAATAGAAGCATATAGTATCTATGCACCAGTTGTGGGTGTGATCTGTACTAATAGAGGCATATAATAGCTGTGCACCAGCTGTGGGTGTGATCTGTACTAATAGAGGCACATAGTAGCTGTGCACCAGCTGTGGGTGCGATCTGTACTAATAGAGGCACATACAGTAGTAGCTGTGGGTGTAATCTGCACTAGAGACATAAAGTATCTATGCACCAGCTGTGGGTGTGATCAGTACTAATAGAAGCATATAGTATCTATGCACCAAGTGTGGGTGTGATCTGTACTAATAGAGGCATATAGTAGCTGTGCACCAGTTGTGGGTGCGATCTGTACTAATAGAGGCACATAGTAGCTGTGCACCAGTTGTGGGTGCGATCTGTACCAATAGAGGCATATAGCAGCTGTGCACCAGTTGTGGGTGCGATCTGTACTAATAGAGGCATATAGTAGCTGTGCACCAGTTGTGGGTGCGATCTGTACTAATAGAGGCATATAGTAGTTGTGCACCAGCTGTGGTGTACTAAAAAGGAATATAGTAGCTGTGCCCCAGCTGTGGACGTGATCTGTACTAAAAGGAATAATAGCTGTGCACCAGCTGTGGGGGTTATCTGTACTTACAAGGGCATATAGTAGCAGTGCACCAGAGTTTGGGGTGACCTTCAAGTTCAATGCCACTGTTGTAAGCATGGCTAACTGTAAAAATGCTGCATGAGAACTTTAGGCTAATGCTGCATATGTACTATATATATTGGACCTTCATTATGTAGACACCATAGAATCAGTGACTGGATTGTGGCTGGGGATACAATGTCACTGAATTCACTATAACCATTAGCAATAGATAGTATGAGGGAATGAGACAGGAATGATGCGTTTTCCTCTCCTAGTTCTCCAGCGCACCTTAATGTGAGGCAGAAAGAGTGCTGAATACCAGGCCCTAAGACCAATTCTCTGGTATCCAACAAATACTTTATGAAGGCACCTGATCATCTCCAGGGTGCAGTCCATACACAGCCAGGAGTCACTGAGTGGCTCTCTGGTGACCTGAACACAGCACTCACTCTCCTGCATGGGTGAAAAGGGGTAACTTCTGTCTTCTCACACTAGCGGTGGAGTAGTTGTGATAATTTTAGCAGAATTGACAGATTATAGTACAGTATAGGCGTTAGCGTGCATAAATAAGATGCTTTCTCTCATACCAATGCCACATACATTATAATACAGGCATTTGCCGAGGTAAGGGTAGACGTATGTAGTTAATTTGCCTCTGTATAATATATACAACATTACTGCTTTCTCATCCCTGGAAAGTTACTACATTGCGGTTTCTTAAACAATGTTTGCTTTTTCCTTGATCTTGGAAATACTTATTTGTGATAGGGAAACCTCATCCCGCAACTGCCCCAATACTAAGACATTCATAAAACCCATTACGTTCAAGTACTGGGCCCCACACTTGCCGGAGAGAATACCAGGTTCAGCAGCCTGCTCTTCTGCAGATATTCCGGATGTTCACCCTGGTTATATAGAAACCAGACAACTCTACTGGTGGAGTTACAGCAATTTCTACATGAACTTTAAAGGTCATACACACTACACATGTATTGTCAGCTTAACATAAATATAACAATTCTCCCCCAATCTTCTCGTAGCACCTACTGTGTGTACAGCTCAGTCATGTTCTTACTAATACTATGTCTATTATACAGTATAATGTATTTGCTGAAAGTACTCTGTAAATTGTCCCGGGATCTCCTTCCGCTCTGTACAGTTCTGTGACACTTACATATAATTCTAATATATAAAAAACTAGTTACCAGCCCGTCAAAATGATGGAACAGCATGACAGTAATGTCAATGCCTGCACAACACTTGACTCACCCCATAGAGGTGAGGAGCAGCATTAGCCTTTTATTATATAGGATGTTATGCGAGTGGTGTTTAGTTACACAAGGGTCACAGAGACCCTCACATCTAGCAGGCTGGGGATTGCAGGAGTATGGGGGGGAGGGATTGGGGAGGTAGGGGGTATTGCAGCCCTCAGGCTAACAATGCACAGTATGAATGGTGTGAACATTAGAAGTTACCACACCAAGTAGTACAACGTATCACATGAAGTGCATGGATTATTGCAGGTAATGCCGCACATGGGATCTCAGTGGTGGTTGAGATCTGCAGTAGGTTTGGGACCCGGGTGCAGAGCGTCTTTATAGAAAGGTGATTTCGCTGTAATCATTTCTAGAATAATGTGAACAGATCCCTAATGTTTTCTTTAGACATCTACTTCCAGACCACATAGGATGCATTACCATAACCCAGACATGGGAATATAATTATGTATCACTTGGACAAGGTCTTAGCTTCTATCACTACAACATATAATCTATGCCAGAACTCTGACCACCAGATGAGAGTTACTGTGCAGGTAGCAATAGCCATGGTCTATATACACTATATCTGTTTCTACAGAGTTATCAGTGTCCTCTCCATGGTCAGTATCAGCTGTGAGACCTTCCCTGCTCATCTCCCCAAACACTGATACAGGAATAAGCCCAGGGAGATACTGTGTTACTGAGATCAGGGAAGAGGAGACACTGACACAAGGGGCGGAATTCAATTCTTTTCACCCACTTCTACATCTGTTCTATTTCTGCTGACGTGTGAGGAATAATAATTTCAGCTCACTATCCCCTGGGGTAGCGAGGGCACCCAATCCTTTACACAGCTAAATCTGATTACTACGGCCGCAATATGGCGATAACGGGGATCATTTTAGAAAGGAGATTGGGCGCGATTTAACATTTGTATACCACCCAAGGTGTCTTATAGGGAGTCTATGACATTATTCTCATCAGGAGATATGACCACCTCACGTCATCTGATATTTTATTTAATCTGCCACAATATTACACAAAGACTGCACCTTCAGGAGAGCAGTACACAGGAAAATTACACTATAGCAATTAGCAATAGTATTTGTTAGTCTCAGCGCCTGTAAAGCAATGTGTGCTGCAGTGTAGCCATGTACTGTACTGACCATGCAGAAGATAACTGGGGATTCCCATAGTGGAGACATCAGAAGCAGCACAAGGTGTGAGACTGGCAGGAGAGGGGTGTAATGTGGAGGCTGCAGGGTGCAATCATTCCATCCACCTGCACTGCAGTGTTACCGACAGGGCTGCAATGCATCTTACAGGGACCCTGGTTTGTGGTGTGAAAGGAGGATTGGATGTATTTGAATGCAAGCTCATTTTATTTATTTTGTCACCATTCATAGAAGCTATTATCCCAGAGGACCCATCTAGGGGTGACTGGGAGACTACTCTGTACAGGGTCATATACACAGAGCACTGATATAATGTTATATACTAGTGACATACATTAGGCCACATATCAGCAGTCAGGGGGGATATAGGCAATGGATAACAGACAGGCTCTCCCTGTACTGGATAATTATACAGAAGTAAATCACATGTGCTGCTTCTATAGTAGTAACACAAAGCAGATCACACCCAGTATATGAGGGCAGCAGCCAGAGCTGGTCAGGGAAGGCTGAGGCATTTATACAGTCACAGGTGACCTGAGCTAGATGTTACCCCTCAGTAATCAGTATCTGTCACATTGCTGCACATTCCCCACAGACAGACCCTGCTCCCATCTCCTGCTCTCACTGACACCTATAGCTGTCACATTGCTGCACATTCCCCACAGACCCTGCTCTCACTGACACCTATAGCTCTGTCACATTGCTGCACATTCCCTGCTCTCACTGACACCTATAGCTCTGTCACATTGCTGCACATTCCCCACAAACAGACCCAGCTCCCCCCACATATCAAACAAATGGCTGCCCCCACCTCTCCACCAGCTTTATACCCTCTCTCTCCCCTCCCACTGATCACCTGATCTCTCCTAACAAATAGCTTTACTCCCTCAGCTCTGGCCACACCTGACTGGGGATACACCTGAGCTCTGGCCCCTCCCCTCACTCAGTATCACTACCTGGCACACATTAACCATTTGTAGGTGTGCTCGCTCTGGGCAGAACTGTGATCTGATACAGAGAGTAAGCCCTGGCCATACAGTATACTGGGGACAGCGTTCTATTACAGAATAATCCCTCATACAGTAATTGGTGATAACATAACTACTTGCAATGTATTATTTGTTGTAAGGAAAAGACATTAATGACAGTATTGTAATGCCATATGATAAAACATCATCCTGGAAATATTTTATACTCAGTGAATACACCATGTCCACTTTGTCTGTAAAATAAACTATGCACTAAACTGGATACAGACGCGTTCTCAGTCACACATGAGAGAATGACATAAGACAATAGAGTCTCATAGATGTAATGAATGTACTAAAGGATGATCAGTGTGTGTTCTGTGCAGAAATATAATATAGAGCACTGATGTTCAGCTGTGCAAGTAGCAGCTTTCTCTTATGGGCCCTACACATTTCTCGATCAACCGCAGAGTTGCCCGTCAGCGGATATGGCCGACGGGCGACCCGGCGGCGGGGGGGCAGTGACGGGGGAGTGAAGTTTCTTCACTCCTCCCGTCACCCGGCTCCATGGCAGTGCAGGTAAATATGGACGAGATCATCCATACTGGCCTGCATGCACAAGCGACGGGGCACCAGCGATGAATGAGCGCGGGGCCACGCATCGTTCATTGCATGTGCCTCCACACTGAAAGTTATGAATGGTATCTCATTCATTAATGAACGAGATGATTCATATCTTTCAGTATTCTCACCCATTGTGTAGGGCCCATTACAGGTACTATGTGTGCGCTGCAGGTGTGCAAGAAAATGGGCGTAGTCATGCATCACAAGGGGCACGGCCACCACACATCACAGTGTAGTCATGCAACACATCCCATATTTTGGTACTCTGAGAAACAAATTGGTTATCTCCTTCCTGGGGTCTAATGTGGCGATTTCTCTGCGATGGGGAACCTATAAGGAAATTGATCCTCCCTGGGCAGATGGTGTATTCAGTCAGTATTTACTATTCATATGTAAACTAGGGATGAGTGGGTTTGGTTCCCTGAGAACCGAACCCCCTACCCCGAACTTCATGTCCCGAGCCCGGATCCAAGCCCAGCTCGGGACTTCCCGCCAGACTCGGAAACCAGAACGAGGCAAAACGCCATCATCCCACTGTCGGATTCTTGTGAGATTTGGATTCCATATAAACAGCCACGCGTTGCCGCCATTTTCCCTCCGGACTTGGAGAGTGAGGGAGAAAGACCTCTGTCTCTCTCTGTGGGTGGTGACGTCGGGTTAGTGTGTGCTCCGTTGGGGTGCTGCTGCAGTCACTGTGCTGTATCTGTGCTGTGTTAGGGGAGCTGTCCTGGCTGTCACTGGTGTTACTGCCGGGTGCTGCAGCTGTACAGTACATGGGTGTTGTTGTCCTGGTTGTCACTGGTGTTACTGCCGGGTGCTGCAGCTGTACAGTACATGGGTGTTGCTGTCCTGGCTGTCACTGGTGTTACTGCCGGGTGCTGCAGCTGTACAGTACATGGGTGTTGTTGTCCTGGCTGTCACTGGTGTTACTGCCGGGTGCTGCAACTGTACAGTACATGGGTGTTGCTGTCCTGGCTGTCACTGGTGTTACTGCCGGGTGCTGCAGATGTACAGTACATGGGTGTTGCTGTCCTGGCTGTCACTGGTGTTACTGCCGGGTGCTGCAGCTGTACAGTACATGGGTGTTGTTGTCCTGGCTGTCACTGGTGTTACTGCCGGGGTCTGCAGCTGTACAGTACATGGGTGTTGCTGTCCTGGCTGTCACTGGTGTTACTGCCGGGTGCTGCAGCTGTACAGTACATGGGTGTTGTTGTCCTGGCTGTCACTGGTGTTACTGCGGGGTGCTGCAGCTGTACAGTACATGGGTGTTGTTGTCCTGGCTGTCACTGGTGTTACTGCCGGGTGCTGCAGCTGTACAGTACATGGGTGTTGTTGTCCTGGCTGTCACTGGTGTTACTGCAGGGTGCTGCAGCTGTACAGTACATGGGTGTTGTTGTCCTGGCTGTCACTGGTGTTACTGCCAGGTGCTGCAGCTGTACAGTACATGGGTGTTGTTGTCCTGGCTGTCACTGGTGTTACTGCCAGGTGCTGCAGCTGTACAGTACATGGGTGTTGTTGTCCTGGCTGTCACTGGTGTTACTGCCGGGTGCTGCAGCTGTACAGTACATGGGTGTTGTTGTCCTGGCTGTCACTGGTGTTACTGCCGGGTGCTGCAGCTGTACAGTACATGGGTGTTGTTGTCCTGGCTGTCACTGGTGTTACTGCCGGGTGCTGCAGCTGTACAGTACATGGGTGTTGTTGTCCTGCCTGTCACTGGTGTTACTGCCGGGTGCTGCAGCTGTACAGTACATGGGTGTTGTTGTCCTGGCTGTCACTGGTGTTACTGCCGGGTGCTGCAGCTGTACAGTACATGGGTGTTGTTGTCCTGGCTGTCACTGGTGTTACTGCCGGGTGCTGCAGCTGTACAGTACATGGGTGTTGTTGTCCTGGCTGTCACTGGTGTTACTGCCGGGTGCTGCAGCTGTACAGTACATGGGTGTTGTTGTCCTGCTGTCACTGGTGTTACTGCCTGGTGCTGCAGCTGTACAGTACATGGGTGTTGCTGTCCTGGCTGTCACTGGTGTTACTGCCGGGTGCTGCAGCTGTACAGTACATGGGTGTTGTTGTCCTGGCTGTCACTGGTGTTACTGCCGGGTGCTGCAGCTGTACAGTACATGGGTGTTGCTGTCCTGGCTGTCACTGGTGTTACTGCCGGGTGCTGCAGCTGTACAGTACATGGGTGTTGTTGTCCTTGCTGTCACTGGTGTTACTGCCGGGTGCTGCAGCTGTACAGTACATGGGTGTTGTTGTCCTGGCTGTCACTGGTGTTACTGCCGGGTGCTGCAGCTGTACAGTACATGGGTGTTGCTGTCCTGGCTGTCACTGGTGTTACTGCCGGGTGCTGCAGCTGTACAGTACATGGGTGTTGTTGTCCTGGCTGTCACTGGTGTTACTGCCGGGTGCTGCAGCTGTACAGTACATGGGTGTTGTTGTCCTGGCTGTCACTGGTGTTACTGCCGGGTGCTGCAGCTGTACAGTACATGGGTGTTGTTGTCCTGGCTGTCACTGGTGTTACTGCCGGGTGATGCAGCTGTACAGTACATGGGTGTTGTTGTCCTGGCTGTCACTGGTGTTACTGCCGGGTGCTGCAGCTGTACAGTACATGGGTGTTGCTGTCCTGCCTGTCACTGGTGTTACTGCCGGGTGCTGCAGCTGTACAGTACATGGGTGTTGCTGTCCTGGCTGTCACTGGTGTTACTGCCGGGTGCTGCAGCTGTACAGTACATGGGTGTTGTTGTCCTGGCTGTCACTGGTGTTACTGCCGGGTGCTGCAGCTGTACAGTACATGGGTGTTGTTGTCCTGGCTGTCACTGGTGTTACTGCGGGGTGCTGCAGCTGTACAGTACATGGGTGTTGTTGTCCTGGCTGTCACTGGTGTTACTGCCAGGTGCTGCAGCTGTACAGTACATGGGTGTTGTTGTCCTGGCTGTCACTGGTGTTACTGCCGGGTGCTGCAGCTGTACAGTACATGGGTGTTGTTGTCCTGGCTGTCACTGGTGTTACTGCCGGGTGCTGCAGCTGTACAGTACATGGGTGTTGTTGTCCTGGCTGTCACTGGTGTTACTGCCGGGTGCTGCAGCTGTACAGTACATGGGTGTTGTTGTCCTGCCTGTCACTGGTGTTACTGCCGGGTGCTGCAGCTGTACAGTACATGGGTGTTGTTGTCCTGGCTGTCACTGGTGTTACTGCCGGGTGCTGCAGCTGTACAGTACATGGGTGTTGTTGTCCTGGCTGTCACTGGTGTTACTGCCGGGTGCTGCAGCTGTACAGTACATGGGTGTTGTTGTCCTGGCTGTCACTGGTGTTACTGCCGGGTGCTGCAGCTGTACAGTACATGGGTGTTGTTGTCCTGCTGTCACTGGTGTTACTGCCTGGTGCTGCAGCTGTACAGTACATGGGTGTTGCTGTCCTGGCTGTCACTGGTGTTACTGCCGGGTGCTGCAGCTGTACAGTACATGGGTGTTGTTGTCCTGGCTGTCACTGGTGTTACTGCCGGGTGCTGCAGCTGTACAGTACATGGGTGTTGCTGTCCTGGCTGTCACTGGTGTTACTGCCGGGTGCTGCAGCTGTACAGTACATGGGTGTTGTTGTCCTTGCTGTCACTGGTGTTACTGCCGGGTGCTGCAGCTGTACAGTACATGGGTGTTGTTGTCCTGGCTGTCACTGGTGTTACTGCCGGGTGCTGCAGCTGTACAGTACATGTGTGTTGCTGTCCTGGCTGTCACTGGTGTTACTGCCGGGTGATGCAGCTGTACAGTACATGGGTGTTGTTGTCCTGGCTGTCACTGGTGTTACTGCCGGGTGCTGCAGCTGTACAGTACATGGGTGTTGCTGTCCTGGCTGTCACTGGTGTTACTGCCGGGTGCTGCAGCTGTACAGTACATGGGTGTTGTTGTCCTGGCTGTCACTGGTGTTACTGCCGGGTGCTGCAGCTGTACAGTACATGGGTGTTGTTGTCCTGGCTGTCACTGGTGTTACTGCCGGGTGCTGCAGCTGTACAGTACATGGGTGTTGTTGTCCTGGCTGTCACTGGTGTTACTGCCGGGTGATGCAGCTGTACAGTACATGGGTGTTGTTGTCCTGGCTGTCACTGGTGTTACTGCCGGGTGCTGCAGCTGTACAGTACATGGGTGTTGTTGTCCTGGCTGTCACTGGTGTTACTGCCGGGTGCTGCAGCTGTACAGTACATGGGTGTTGTTGTCCTGGCTGTCACTGGTGTTACTGCCAGGTGCTGCAGATGTACAGTACATGGGTGTTGCTGTCCTGGCTGTCACTGGTGTTACTGCCGGGTGCTGCAGCTGTACAGTACATGGGTGTTGCTGTCCTGGCTGTCACTGGTGTTACTGCCGGGTGCTGCAGCTGTACAGTACATGGGTGTTGTTGTCCTGGCTGTCACTGGTGTTACTGCCGGGTGCTGCAGCTGTACAGTACATGGGTGTTGCTGTCCTGGCTGTCACTGGTGTTACTGCCGGGTGCTGCAGCTGTACAGTACATGGGTGTTGTTGTCCTGGCTGTCACTGGTGTTACTGCCGGGTGCTGCAGCTGTACAGTACATGGGTGTTGCTGTCCTGGCTGTCACTGGTGTTACTGCCAGGTGCTGCAGCTGTACAGTACATGGGTGTTGCTGTCCTGGCTGTCACTGGTGTTACTGCCGGGTGCTGCAGCTGTACAGTACATGGGTGTTGCTGTCCTGGCTGTCACTGGTGTTACTGTCGGGTGCTGCAGCTGTACAGTACATGGGTGTTGCTGTCCTGGCTGTCACTGGTGTTACTGCCGGGTGCTGCAGCTGTACAGTACATGGGTGTTGTTGTCCTGGCTGTCACTGGTGTTACTGCCGGGTGCTGCAGCTGTACAGTACATGGGTGTTGTTGTCCTGGCTGTCACTGGTGTTACTGCCGGGTGCTGCAGCTGTACAGTACATGGGTGTTGCTGTCCTGGCTGTCACTGGTGTTACTGCCGGGTGCTGCAGCTGTACAGTACATGGGTGTTGCTGTCCTGGCTGTCACTGGTGTTACTGCCGGGTGCTGCAGCTGTACAGTACATGTGTGTTGTTGTCCTGGCTGTCACTGGTGTTACTGCCGGGTGCTGCAGCTGTACAGTACATGTGTGTTCTTGTCCTGGCTGTCATTGGTGTTACTGCCGGGTGCTGCAGCTGTACAGTACATGGGTGTTGTTGTCCTGGCTGTCACTGGTGTTACTGCCGGGTGCTGCAGCTGTACAGTACATGGGTGTTGCTGTCCTGGCTGTCACTGGTGTTACTGCCGGGTGCTGCAGCTGTACAGTACATGGGTGTTGCTGTCCTGGCTGTCACTGGTGTTACTGCCGGGTGCTGCAGCTGTACAGTACATGGGTGTTGCTGTCCTGGCTGTCATTGGTGTTACTGCCGGGTGCTGCAGCTGTACAGTACATTGGTGTTGCTGTCCTGGCTGTCACTGGTGTTACTGCCGGGTGCTGCAGCTGTACAGTACATGGGTGTTGTTGTCCTGGCTGTCACTGGTGTTACTGCCGGGTGCTGGAGCTGTACTGTACATGGGTGTTGCTGTCCTGGCTGTCACTGGTGTTACTGCCGGGTGCTGCAGCTGTACAGTACATCGGTGTTCTTGTCCTGGCTGTCACTGGTGTTACTGCCGGGTGCTGCAGCTGTACTGTACATGGGTGTTGTTGTCCTGGCTGTCACTGGTGTTACTGCCGGGTGCTGCAGCTGTACAGTACATGGGTGTTGCTGTCCTGGCTGTCACTGGTGTTACTGCCGGGTGCTGCAGCTGTACAGTACATGGGTGTTGCTGTCCTGGCTGTCACTGGTGTTACTGCCGGGTGCTGCAGCTGTACAGTACATCGGTGTTCTTGTCCTGGCTGTCACTGGTGTTACTGCCGGGTGCTGCAGCTGTACAGTACATGGGTGTTGTTGTCCTGGCTGTCACTAGTGTTACTGCCGGGTGCTGCAGCTGTACAGTACATGGGTGTTGCTGTCCTGGCTGTCACTGGTGTTACTGCCGGGTGCTGCAGCTGTACAGTACATGGGTGTTGTTATCCTGGCTGTCACTGGTGTTACTGCCGGGTGCTGCAGCTGTACAGTACATGGGTGTTGCTGTCCTGGCTGTCACTGGTGTTACTGCCGGGTGCTGCAGCTGTACAGTACATGGGTGTTGTTGTCCTGGCTGTCACTGGTGTTACTGCCGGGTGCTGCAGCTGTACAGTACATGGGTGTTGCTGTCCTGGCTGTCACTGGTGTTACTGCCGGGTGCTGCAGCTGTACAGTACATGGGTGTTGCTGTCCTGGCTGTCACTGGTGTTACTGCCGGGTGCTGCAGCTGTACAGTACATGGGTGTTGTTGTCCTGGCTGTCACTGGTGTTACTGCCGGGTGCTGCAGCTGTACAGTACATGGGTGTTGCTGTCCTGGCTGTCACTGGTGTTACTGCCGGGTGCTGCAGCTGTACAGTACATGGGTGTTGCTG